>NW_026249876.1:0-150521 GCF_024043165.1 Alternaria incomplexa
ATTATTATTATTATTATTATTATTATTATTATTATTATTATTATTATTATTATTATTATTATTATTATTATTATTATTATTATTATTATTATTATTATTATTATTATTATTATTATTATTATTATTATTAGTATAATTATTCTTATAGTACTATATATATAGTAAATATTATAGAAAGAGCTTTTTAAATCTATTTAGTTATAAATAGTAGGTAGAAAGTATTTAGAAAATATATCTATAATAAGATTACTATATAGAGTTACTAACAACGTATTATTTTTCTACTCTAGATTAAGACTCTACTATTATAGTACATAATAGTATTAACATTCTTTTCAAAGTTCTAGAAATTTATATCTAGCTATAGAAATTAATACTTATAAACTCTATATAAAAATAGATATATAAAAAGCTAGAATATGGCTTAGAAAGTAAAGAGAATAAGGTAAAATAAAGTACTTAGATATTATATATATCTTTATAAGAAGTTTCTGAAGTTATATATATATTATATTACTTTCTAAAAGCCTTGTATAGAACTAGAAGGTAATAAAAGCTTAAACAATAAAGAGATAGTAATATATAACTAAAACGTATTAAAAGCTATATCTAAAAGAAAGCTATAAAGAAGAGAAGTATTAAAGTATAGTAATAGATAAGTCTTAGTTAGTAATAGCTTAAAGGTTACTACGTAATAGCTATTCTAAAATAATACAAAAATCTTATATTAAGAACTATACTAGACTCTTAGGCTATAGTTATAGAAAGTAAACTTCTTAACTTTTCTCCTCTTCTTGATTTTCTATCTTTCTTCTATTACTTATTCTTTATATCTTCTTTTTCTTATATCTTTTAGATTTTTTTAAATCTTTCTTATCTTCTAAACTCTGTTTTATCTCTTATATACCTTACTTATCTGTTAATATAGTAATATAAACTATTATGGCTCTTATTCTCTCTAATTTACGTAAAAGCTATTTTGTATTTACTTCTAGAAAGACTACTATAGTTATTACTAAGTATAGACTAAGTAAGTTTAACTTTATAAACTATTTAGATACAAGTCTACTCCTATAAAAATATTATCTACTATAGCTTTCTACTCTACATTTAGGTATATAAAAGTAGTAGTATTTATTTAAAAGTGTGTAATTAGTACATAGTACTAATATTAACAATATATTTATACTTAAAATATAGATATAACTATACATATACATATAATATTAATAATAACTTATCTTTTTATTGTTCTTACTGATATACTCTACTAATCTTATCTTTTATAATAATACTTACTATATGTATTGCTTAAATCTTTTCTTCTTATTGTTTACTAAATTTTTCCTAAGTTACTTATTATAAGTACCCGCGTATATCTATATTAGTTAGCTAATTCTATCTAACGAAAAGAAAGTTTTTATTAAATAGTCTTATATATTTATAGAAAAATAGCCTTTCCTTAAGTATTAAAGCTTCTAAAGTTAATAGATAAACTGCTTTAGTAAGCTATAGTAGATTTAATTAGCTACTACTACTACTAAAGCTCTAGATTAAAGCTATTAGTAAGATACTACTTTATACCATCTATGTTTTTTTTAGCTTTTACTAAAAGTATATACTTTTAGCTATATCTACTAAGTACTATAATAGCTTAAGAGATAAAATACTAATAATAATACATACTATAAAGTATTATACTAAGTTAAGGTATATAAAATCTAGTTAAGAAGTATTCTTAGAGCTAAAAGAATAGTAAGCTTTTTAAGGTTAATGTATTAACTAGATAGTAGTACTTGCTAAACTACTAGCATAGATTATATATATTTAGATTCTTTTTTATTTTATATATATATATATATGTTTTATAAAAGCTGTTTAAATACATAGTGGCATTAATATTCTATTATATTCTAGAAAAGCTTTATTGATGTAAACTCTTTTATTTAAACAGATTTTATAACTATAGTTTTTATAACTATAGAGATGCTTATAGCTCTATTATATACATTAGTTTTTAGAAGCTTTGTTAGAGCTAGAGATATAATTTAAGATTAGAGATATTTAGGTATATTATAATAAATTACTTTGTAAGAAAACTAGAATAATATCCTAGCTATATACCTAAGAGCTAAGTAATTATATATTTACTATTAGAAAATAATAACTACTTTCTAACTTTGATATACTTTTTAAAGTAGTAAAAGTAATAATATAATACACTAAGAATAATTCTATTAAATCTACTATATTAATATACTTTAGTAGAGTCTAAGCTTAGGATTCTTAAGTATAGTAGTAAATTATAGTTATGTTTAAGTATTAAATTATGCTTATTACTAGTAGTAGTAAGCTATTAACTTTCTAAATATAGTTTAATAGCTAAGAAATCTCTCTAGTTATATTGAAAAATCTTTGAAAATAGCGTAAAATCTAGCTAATAGCTATAAGAATCTAAGTACTTAACTAGTAAGAGATAATTTTACTAGTAGAATCTAGACTTTTAGCTTCTTTTAGAAGAATTTTATAGTATAATTAATAGCTTAATAAGCTTTACCAGCTACCTATAAAAGCACGCACTTAATTACAACTATAGAACTTTTTTAATAATAATAAGGTTTAAAATTTTGTCTTTTTTACTATAATTATTCTCTTTAACTCTAATTAAGACGTCTATAGTCTTTAAGCAAATAAGCTACGTTTTAAACGTTTTTCATCTACTTAAAATACTTCTACTTTTAAGCTGTTATACTTATAAGTTTCTCTTTTCTAGTTTCTACTTTTCTTTTAACTTAATATTATTTATCTTGTTATTTTTATTATATCTATAGTAAGTTCTTACTTTACTAGATAAAGTAGTAGCAAACTATTGTAATAAAGTTTAATAATTTAAATTTAAACTTTATTAGTAACTACGCGTATAAATAATCTAGCTCTAAGAATAACTATAATAGTGCCTTATATATAAGTAATAAGAAGAGTAGTAGCTTAGAGAAAGAAAAGAAATACGCTAACGTTTTATCTACTAGCGCTTAGCTCTTACTGCATAATTAGCTAGAGATAGTAGCTAGTTAATACGTATAACTATTAAATAGTATTTTACTATTACTAAACTTTTTTAGCTATGATCTACTCTATTTTAGTAGACTATTTAGTATACCTAGCTTAGTACTTACTAAGTCTAAGTATAGTAGTAATTTATATTAGCTATAAAATTAGCGTTCTTAGTAAGTAGATTTATATTAATATAGCGCTTGTTTAGGTTATCAGTCTCTTTATATTGGGTATCTTAGTTCTAGCTATAGCTTTTATAGAGATAGCATTATAATTAGTATAGTTAGCGCTAGTTATAGTAGCGTAAATATTAGTTCTAGCTTTCTTAGCTAGGTTAATATAGATCTAATAGCTTAATATCTACTATTATAAGTTGTAGATTCTATTACTATATATAGTATTTTATTAGTAAGACTTAGTAATAGTATAAAGAACTCAAAACTAAGTATAATTATTTAAAGCTTACAGCTTTTATAAAAACTTTAACTACTAAATAAGCTTATTTTTACGCTTAGTCTAAAAACTATACAAATACTTAAAGAACTAGTAATAATTATAGTAGTTAGTATTAGTATTAAGTTAATAGTAAGTTAGTAGTAAGTTAGTAGTAAGTAAGTAGTAAGTTAGCAGTAAGTTAGTAGTAAGTTAGTAGTTATATTAGCTTAACCTAATAAAAGGTTTAGTAATTTATCTACTTTTTTCTAATCCTTATTTATTTACTACTTTCCTTTTGCTAAGTATTATTTAGAGTAACTAAGATATAATTTAGAAATTATTAGCTCTTATATATCTAAGTCTTTTATAAACTACTAAGTTCTCTACTATAGTCTTTATATTAAGAAATAGTCTTATAATATTAAATTTTCTTATCTTTAGATTACTTTAAATAGTAATTACTATAATAGCAAAAAAGATTACTTATAGTGAGCGTTACTATATTAATAGTATTAATAAAGTTTTATTTCCTATAACTTACTATAAATCATAAATAAAGCTTTGAATTTTAAGAAATTGTTATTCTAATAATACTTCTTAGTCTTTAGTTAGATTAATAGAAGTAGCTAATCTTATACATATAATTAATAGATTCTTTTCTAAGTTCTATTTCTATTTAGCTAATTAAATCTTTTTTTAAAAATATTTTAAAGGAGTATAAATAATAAATACTAGAGTAGTTACTTCTATAGCTTAGCTAGCGGTTTAAAATTACTGTAGTATTAGTAAGTAGCTTTTAGCCTATACTTACCAAGAATAGTAACTATAATAATTGTGCTCATAGTTTTATAGCTAGCTTAATTATTTTAGTCTTCTTAAAGACTTAAGAAGTAACACTTATTAGAGTTAATCTAGACTAACTTTTTACTTAAGCATGTAATTACTATATTTATACTACTTGTACTATTACTATCTAATAAATTACTAAAATATACAAACTCTCTATTCTCACTGTTTTTATATTTTAATAGTTAAGAATTAATAATTAAAAAAACTATACTTAAGCACTTGAATTATAAGTTTTCTACTACTAAATAAACTAAAAAACATAGCTATTAGCTAATCTTATAGCTAAATTTATGACAAAGAGAAAGTAGCTACTTTAGATAGCTTACTTCTCTTTTTTTAGTACTTACTTTAGCTAAGTACATCTTTTATCTACTTTTATAAAACTTAAGTTTATTATAGTAAACTTAAAAGATAAAGTAAAACACTTTATTTCTCTATGAAAAGCTTTCTACTTTAAAACTTTAGTAGATTAGTATTTCTAGGTATATATACTACTCTATTACTATAAGTGACTTTATATTTACTTTAATTACTAATTATTCATTCATTTAGCTTTAGTATATATTCTTAAGTAGTATATTAAGTAAGTAGTAGCTAATTATCAAAGATTTCTACTAAAATATTAACTTAATATTCTGATTCTCTTGTATTAATAACACTATAATTTTCATTAATAGATAACCTAACTAGATAACTTTAATTATAGCTTTTCTAGCTTCTAAAATTCTACTTAGTACCTAATAGCTTGTTATAATCTAACCTAGAAAACACCTAGAGGCTAGCGTTATTACTTTAAAGTATTATGTAGTATAGTTATAAAATTATAGCACAGAACTACGCTATAGTCACGCAACTACTTATCTATAAGTAAGATAACGCTAAACCTATATAAAGCGCGTGTTAATAAGTATAAGTAGTTACACTAATAATAGATAAGATACATTATTACTTGTCTACAATTACTTATACGCTTGTCTATAAGTATAACTTTTATTAGATATATAGCTTAGATACTAAACTATTATAGCTTAGTATATTTAACTTTATATAAGACTCTAGTATTTAATGTAAGAATTATACTTCTTTCTTAACCTCTTATAATATTATATTATTCTACTAAATATACTATTAGTATAAGCTTATATACTCTTTGTCTTCTTATATCTAAGAAAGTATATATATCTTCTTTGTATAGTAATAAATCTTACTTACTTTACCTATAGAGCTTTAGAGTATTAATAGATAGTTTATATATAAGTATCTTATAAGCTAATTTTAGCTTCTATTCTATTCGCTATTAGCTATCTATAATAAGTATAGAAATTTGATTTTCAGAGCTTAAATAGTAACCTAATCTAACGCTTACGTAGAGTTTCTATGTATAAGAAAAATTAAACCTTTAGGTAATTCTATACTCTACTAATAAGCTAACGTAATATATTGTGTTAACTTACTAAGAAATGTATAAGATGAATAATTACACAATTATCTAAGTTAGCTAAACTACTAGATAGAAGTAAAATGCTTTAGATAGAAGTAAAATGCTTTAAATAGAAGAAAGTCTATGCGCGTATAGTACAGAAAAAAAAGTCTTACTTATATAGATTAGCTAAAAAAGTAGACTAGTATAAGCTCTATAATTTAAATAATTTAATTTCTATAATAATATAGATACAACTTTGTACCTAAGTCTAGAATGTAGAGTAGTATAAATCTATTTTATTTTATATAAGATTTTTAACACTTACACTATTAAAGGTTTCTATTCCACTTTGCTTTAAATCTTAACTAAAGAATATTAAAATATTCTTGTATCTATTAATTTTACTTACTCTATAGATTTTGTAGAAATAATCTTTAAGCTTAAATTCTTTGTATTAAGTTTAGTATAAGTACCTTTAGTAGTATTAATTAGTAAGTATATATAATTGAAGTTTTTCATTCTATAAGCTTACTTATTTCTTAATAATTGAAAAATGTAGATGTAACTTATCTAAGAAGTCTTTACTAACTAATTTTACAATAACTTACGTCGATTTTTAGTCTACAAGATAAACTTATTTATTAATTACACTTTTTTTAGCTCTCTTATATTCTACTCAAGCTTTATGTAGTTCTAGGTCTACTTTATTAGTAATTTTCTCAGTTTTTACCAGTAAATCATTTAGGTTTAAAAATATGACTATAGATATCTTAAGCTTATTAAAATCTAGGTCTATTACGCTTAAGTAAGTACTCTTCCCTTAAGTACTAATTTAGAAATCTTTTTGTATTCCAAGTAAGCTTTATAAAGCTAGTATTAGAATATTCTATATATACTTTACTATACTACTTAAATGTTATTACTTGTATTAAGAATGTTATTCTTAAAACTTTGTCTTAAAATATACGTATAGAAACCTCTTAGAGATATCTTTATTACTATAAGTTAGAGCAGCCTATTTATAATAATATTATACTTACTACTAAGCTTTCTTGTTTAAAGAGAATCTGTATTAGTTAGTATCTAATCCTCTACTATAATAATAAGGCCTTTTTATTTTTTTTAGGGGTTTAGTTCTTATATAATTTAATAGTAAAGAGTTAAAAGCTTAGTATCTAAGAAAGTTATTATAAATAAGCTAAAGTATTTTCTATTCTAAAGAGTCTAGCTTATACTTAACTAGTGTATTTGGTATAACTATTATTTAATGTAATAAAAGAAATAGTTTATTAATAAAGACAAACTTTAAAAAATACTGCGCTTTAGCTTAGAGTTATCAAAACTTCTAAATATTATAGTTTTGTATTTTAAACGTAGGTATTAGTAGTATAAATTTTATAAATTTTTAAGGTTTGATAGTTAAAGTAAATTACTTTTTCTCTATAGGTTTAAACTCTTTACATTAAATGTATTTAAAGTAGATAAGCTTACTATCTATTAAATGTACTTTTCTAGTAGGCTATTAGCTAGACAAAGTTTAGTTTACTTTCTTATACAATTGAGCTTAAAGCTAATTATAGGTTAGATTTTCTAGCTAATTGTATATTAGCTTATATTTTAACTTACTTAAGTAATAGTAGATTAATTTACATCTTCTATAGTAATACACACAACTAAGTTTCTAGTAAAAAAGATCTTATAAGCTTTATTAGAGTACCAAGTTAGATTCTATTATTATATTCTAACGTATTTAGAAATTTAAGTATTAATTAAATTAAAGATTTAACAGCTAGAAATAAGAACGTGTTCGAAGTAGCTATATGCTTTAAAAAGGTTTTCTATACCTAGCTTAAGCTATACTAAGTTTTAAAAGCTTTGAGTAAGTGTATCTTTTAGATAGAGTTAATTATAACATTATTCTAGTAGAGATCTATCTTTTATTCTTATACTATATACAATTTAGAGCTTTTTTTTATATATATATATTATTCTAACATTTTTAACTATACTTTTTTACTAGTATATAGTATTCTATATTCTATACTAAACTATTCTTATTAGATAGTTTTCTTAAAGGCTTAAATCTATACTATACGAAGTACTTTTATATACTTGCACATAATGACACTTATCAATAGATATTTAAAGAAATTTAGTATTACTATTAATAAGAATAACTTAGTTTATAAGTAGTATAAAGTTATTATAGCTTTTTTAAGATTTACATAAATTATAGGTACCTTCTTTAGTAGAAGGTATATTAAAGAAACAAAAACTCATATAATATTTATAAAAAGCTTTATAGCTATTAGATTATAAAGAGTAGTAGTATTAGTATTTGTTAGTAAGCTACTTAAAAAAGCTTATAAATATAATTAAGAAAAATTTCTTTGTAATTATCTACGTATACTTATATTAATTACATTACTAGTTTATTAATACTTAGTACTACTTACTATAAGTAAGTTTTAAGACAAAAGTACTTAGGTTTTATATGTATAGTTAAACTAAATTTCTCTTTACTATTTACATTTCAAAAACTTAATTAAATAAATACTTAAAGTTACCTAGATACTAAATCTTGTTTTTAACTAAAGTAATTATTAAGATAAGAGAGTATTTGTAAAGAGCGAAATATAGATATAGAATTGCTTATCTCTTTAATTTATTTCTAAAGACTTTATTCTTAATTTCTTATATAAAACATAATTAGAATAAGATCTATAATGTCTAATTAGCTCTTTAGCTTTAGAATTTATAAATTTAGTAGCTAAACTATAATATAAATTTTCACTATAGATTAGAGCTTACTAGAGAAGAAAATAATAAATTTTGTTCTACCTAACTTCTTTAATATTTAATAATAAAGGCTTTTATGTAATTCTAAACTTAGCGCTTTGTTATTCTTTCTCTTTATAGCTTCTATATTAACTAAAAGAAATAAAATATTAAGATAATACTTATCCTTTCTAGAAATATAAAAATTAGTTTACTAAGTTTTCTTTTCTTTAGTAATACTGTAGTAAGAAAGATATTATGTAAAAGACTTATTATACTCTTCTAGGTATAATAATAATAAATTTTAACAAACCTTAGTTTTCTAATACTTATAGTTTTAGGATTAGAAAGCTTTCTAAGAAAAGGTTTATAGTCTACTCTATTAAATTATAATAATAAATTAACTATACTATAATACAATTATATAATAACACGTTACTATACTATATCTAGTAATAAACCTTAGATGTTTCTAACGTAGGCTTAAGCATATAATATATAATACTTATACTTATACTTTCTCTAGTACTAGTAATATAATTAATAGATATATAATTATAAGAGGCTTACTACTTTAACTCTAATACATAACTCTTATAGCTATCTAAACTATTAACTAATACTAATACTAGCTTAATATTAACACGTAATTTATAAGAGTTATCTAATAACACTACTACTTCTATAAAGTCTTATCTAACCTAATATCCTTATATAACTTCTATATTATTACTAGAATGTAATATTTATATATAATTACTATTTTCTTTAGCTATTTTACTATAATATCACTACTACGACAAATACTATTTATATTAGCTAATACCTACTGTTATAGTTATAGAGAAAAGAGTAGACAAGCACTAGATTTTATAGAAGACCAATAGCTATATTAGGTATAATAATACCTAGTCTATAAGTATAAAGAGAGCGCTAAAGATTATATAACCTACTCTATAGTTTTACGTATATTATATATATTAGTGTTATTAGCTATAAAGAGAACTCTTAGAAATTCTATATAGCCTTACTATATTCTAGTTCTTAGAACTTACTAAGACTTACTAAAACTTATAAGACTATAGAGTTACCTTAAGTATACAGCTTAGGTACTAAACTTATATAGCTTAGTATATTTAACTTTATATAAAACTCTAGTATTTAATCTAAGAATTATACTTTTTTTTAACCTCTTATAATATAATATTATTCTACTAAATATACTATTATACTTTTATACTATTACATTAATCTACTAATTATACTAGTATACTCACTTATTCTACCTTACTTACTTACTCTCTAAGAACTAACTCTTAGATTATCTTAGAACAATCTTTACAAATACCTCTTTAGCTTTTATTACTACTTTTTGTACTACGTTTTACTACTTATTTAAAGCTTTAAATCTAGGCTTTCTAGTTCAAGTTAGAATAATCTATCTAGGTACGCTTACTTAATATAGCTCTTAAGTCTACTAAGCCTATATAGCGCTTTAGACGCCTACTATCTTAGGTAGCTATTTAGCTAGTACTTTTATAATATATTTAAATTTATATCTATCTTTTCTATTTCTACCTTATGTATTTCTTTTAATACTATATAATCTCTTATTACTTATATATACTATATCTACTATATTACATTATTTCTATACTAATATACTAAATACAAGTTTATATTAAGCTACTTTTGTAGAAACACTACTTATAACTTTAAAATATGAATACTATTACTATTATACATAAATACTCTACTACTTATATATAAATAGTAATACTAATATAATACTTTAAAGATAGATAGTTTACTACGTATCTATACATATATATATATAGATATATACTAGCTATATACGTACTTAGTTTCTTCTATTCTTAAAATTCTACCCAAATAAAATAAGCTATTACTATAGCTTTAGCTTTTACACGCTAGTTACATTGTAAGTATTTTTAGTAACTTTAGCTAACTTTTTATACGCAGCTATCTTTACGCTTAGAAACTCTAAGTTTATCTTATTTGTTATCTATAGAAATCAGGTATTATATATATTTATATATATATATATATACTATTAAGTTACTTACTAATAATAACTAGTTCTAAATTAGAACAAAGATTATTTTATTTAATACTCTTAAATGCTAAGAGATTTAAAAATAATTTATATAGTAAGTAGTAGCTATATAACTAATATATAGAGCTTTTACTTAATTAATATATAAATACTTTTCTTATATTAAAGTTCTAGTAAATACTATAGTTCTTTACTACTACTCTTTTATAAGTAAACTAATATCTTAGCTCTTACCTTTTAAGCTTTGCTTTCTTCTCTTTTAAGTCTTTTAGCTACTACGCTCTAATATTAAACTTAAATTGATTCAGAATACATATTATTACTAAGCTAATTAACTTATACTTAATCTAATTACACTTTCTATCTTGTTTACACTTACTACTTCTTCTTACTACTTATTTACTTATATTTTAATGTTATATACTTTATAAAGAATATAAAGAAGTTTCTACTTTTACTTATTATATTACTACTTTAAAATAGTAAAATTAACTTTCTATTTTTTAATAATTATTACTTAGCTTTTCGTTATTTAAACTTTAGAAGGTTTTAGCTACTTATACTACTATACTATAAAACTGTCTTTAGTAGTTAGTAAGTCTAAACTAATTAGTATTAAAAGCTTATTTACTGAAAATTAGTAACTATAAACTAGTCCTTCTTATAGATCTTATTTACTAGTAGCTTATTTAAAATTAAAATCTTTTATCTAGTTATATATGTATATATTCAATTAAACATATATACATATAGTAGTATATAGTATCTATATATAGTTCTAGAGAACTATGTACCTTAGTGTTATAATCTAGCTATAGTACTTTTATTTAATAGCTTACCTTATATAGTACATTCTTTATACTCTTCTTCTTAATTAAAAATTAAAAAGTAAAAGAAAAGTAGCTACTATAACATTATTTATAAGAGTATTATATATAAATCTCTTCTTTTAATACAGACTAATACTAATTATAAGTATTATAAATATTAATAATAATATTAATATAATGTTCGAGCTTCTTGAAAAGCTAATTAGAATGGAAACAAAACTAGTATTCGCTTAAGTAAATCTTATAACTATGCTACTATTAATATATAGTAAGTTGCTTTCTATTTACTCTATAAGATATAACTATAACTAGGTAAGCAAGTAGTATAAAGATTCTTTATATTTATAATAAGCTATATGCTTTACAAGTAAGATTTTATTACAAAAAAGATAATTTAGATAATCTATATGTTAAAGATCTAAATTAACTCTATATAGAGATAAAGCTACTTTATATTCTAGTTAGCGCTAAAAGATAGCTCTAAATTTAAAGAATAGATCTTAGAGCTTATACTAGTGTAGACCCTAATTAGCTACATACTCTACTTTATTTAGTTTTTTAGTAGATTAATATAATATAGTATAATACCTTACTACTATAGCGCGCGTAGTTATAATAAGTTTTGAAATTCTTTGCTAAAACTAAATAAAGAACATTATAATTCTTATACTCTTACTATATACTTATGAGTCTAATAGTTTAGTTAAAACAACTAGGTAAGAGCCTATTACTAAGTTAAATAAAATCTTCTTTAGCGATAATCTTTTAGCTAGACGTAGCTAGTAATTATTAATATAGTAGGTTTATTTTTAAAGAGAACTAACTAGAGCTTTCAAGCTATTAACTTCTAAATTATAATTATATAAGAAGTAAAACGAGTACTTATAATATTATTAGCTAGTAAAACGTAGGTATAAAACTACACATTTTTGCTTGAACTAGAGTAAAGTCTACGCTTATAGCTATTATATATGTTTACTTGATAGAAATCATAAAATAAAAATATACAGTTTAAACTTTAGATTTAAGCTTTACTATTATGTTAGATAATTTATTAGCTATTAATCTCTTAATATATATTATATATAAGTTCTAGTAATTAGGCTGTACAATTACTACTTATTGCAAAACCTTTATTAGACAAACGTTATATTAATATAAGTAAATAAAGAAGCTACGTAAAGACCTAATAATTTAGTAATTAGTAATACTTACTTAGTAGAAAATAATTCTGCTAGTAGTATTTACGCTTTTAGGCTTTTTTTTCAAAGTTTATAGTATAGTAGATATCTTAATATACTACGCTAGTTATCTATACTAATACACACCTAGACTTAAATGAAAAATTTATTAACAATTATAGTATTTTAGTTTTCTTTTTCGTACTAGGATCAAAATTTCTGTTTTGTTATTAAAACGCTTTATATCTCTAACTTAATTAGCCTTTTATTACATTAATCTTATCTATTTAAAATATACTACTCTTAGGCTTTATATCTAATCTTTACTTTACTTACGCTTTAACCTTACTTATCTCTTTATTTTTGTATTAATACTATATTATGTTTTTTCTATTGTACTTAAATTAATAGCTAACGAAAATAACTTAGTTTTCTAACCAAACTTTAAGTTTTAGTAATAGCTACGTATACTAGAAAAGTAGCTCTTTTTATAACTAGAGTAGTATTTTAAGTACTTTTGATAACTTTATCAGTAGCTCCTTATAGTAGAGTGTAAATATAAAGTAAGATAATTAAATATAGTAAGTAAATCCATATAGTAAATTTAAAATAACTATATCTTCTTAAGAGTTTTTAATTACTATATATAGCTTTACATAATATTAAGATCCTCTTTCTAAGATTTCTTATAGATATAGATAGTAATAATATACTTATAAAGAGTATTAGTAAAAAGAGAATAAACTTAGAAATATACTTAAAACTAGTAATAAGTAAGTTAAAGATAAGGCTTTTAAGCTGTAAAAAAGTTTAATATTATTAGTTATAATATATAGGTAATTTATAAGAAAGCTCTTAGTAAGATTATTAGTAGAAAGAGTAGAGCTTAGAGTAAAAGTTAAGGTAAAGAAGAATATAGTTATTCTCTTAGCTATATAGCTTAGTAAGTAAATACGCTATATAAGTAAAATCTAGGTCTCGAATAATCTTAAATTATATTACTACTTTGAACTAAAACAAATATCTACGTATATAAGTAATAATATTAATAATATCAGCTTAGAAGAAATTACAAGAACTCTATATATTTAGAATACATTTTTTCCTTTTTTCTTTATTTAATAACTTTTTATTTTCAAAGACTTCTTTTATATCTAAACAAGTAAAAAGATAGAATATGATTCTAAGTATTATAATTATTAAAATTAGTATTAAAGTAGTTATAATAATATAAAATCTAAAGTAATTCTAGATAGAATTAGCTACTTTGCTTTCTAGCTACGCTAGTAGATAGTATCTAGATTTTTTTAAGGTGTAAGGCTTACGCAGGTCTTAAAGCCTATATTAGCCTACTTCTTTAGCTTACTTACACTTTTATCTAAAGTTTTTTACTTCTATCTATAGATATATTACGTTGTACCTTATAGTACGTGTAATTATTCAGAGTTTTTATATCACTTACTAAGACTCAAAGTAGTAATCTAACGTAAGCGTTATATTAGCTTACTACTATACTCTACGCGATACGCTAACTTCTATAACTACTATAATTACGTTCTATAGCTAATTAGATAATTACTTCTAGTCTACTAATTTATAGGTCTGCTTCCATCTTATATTATATAACTAAGATAGTCTTATAAGTAGAGCAATTAAAATGTAATAGATTACTATTAAGTACTAAGTACTAAGTAATTAGTAGATACTACTACTTCTCTATATCTACATCTATAGTAATAAAGCTATATTAGATAATAAGCTTATATATAGTAGCAATTTATATTTACTACCTAATTTTTATTACAAGCGCCTAGAATTAAGATACTTTAGATTTTGCTCTCGCTATTCAAGATTAGCTTCTAATTATAAGTATAGAGTTAATAGTAATAGTAATAATATTCATAACTTAATCTAGTAAGAAATTAGTACTATTCTGTAGTTATTATAATATAGAAGTCTAGTCTCTAGCTACTATAGCTAGATAATATATATTAGAATTTTAGTCTATTAATAACAAAGTATATTTTAGTTTATAGTATTAGTCATTTTAGTATATCTTATAACAGTACTAAGAAAGTTAAAAGTATTAAGAGTAAGTAACTTTAAGTAACACTTAAAATTACTTACCTAGACTTTAGAATATAATACTTTATAGTCTCACTAAGTAGAAGCTATATGTAAAAACAATATCTAAGATAGTTCTATTCCTAGTCTATATATATACAATTAACTTTATTATAGTACTAATTATGATAATACTTTAAAAAACTTTACTTAGTTTAGAAAATATATAGTATACTATAAGTATAGCTATAGTAATCTTTATTAAAGCGTATCTTAGAGGTTTTCTAATTTATAGATTTATTGTAGTATTTAGATTAGTTTACTATTATCTTTTATAATTGTATTATTCTTTTTCAATATAATAATAGTATTAGAACTACTATAAATATTATAGCTTAAACAGTACTTTTGTAACTAGAGCTAAGATTATAATAGATAATATAATGCTACTTTAGATAAAACTTTTCTAGTATACTAAATAAACTATCTAAGACTCTTAAGTCTTTAAGTTATAAAAAGCCTAATAATTATAAATTTATAACTTCTACTAATACTAATTAGTATACGTCTACTACTTAATAATAAATATTTAGTAAGAGTATTAATAATATTTATATATATATTAAAGTTATACTACTACTACTATAATATGTTACATAGCTTTAAAGTGCTAACTATATAATATATAGTGCTAGCTACTATATTAGCTATAGTCTTAGTACTAATAGTAGCTACTACTCTATTTCTAATAATAGCTACTCTTCTTTTAGTAGTAGATATTATTATATCTATACTAGCTAATATAATATTAGCTCTAGCTACTGTAGTATTTGTTCTTACTATTATATAGTTTAGATTAGTTATATTAAGTAGATCTACGTATATATTAGTAGTATTATCTATAGTTCTATTCTCTTTAAGAGATAGACTAGACAAGGTTGAATAGCTTTATATCTAGTAGTATAAGTACTAAAACTAACTTATATAAGTAATACTAAGTTACTATAACTAAGTATATAATCAGATACTTTAGAACTATGCATACCTTTTTTAAACTTAAAGCTAGTTTTCAAACTTGTACTAATAGTAACTTATATATATATAAAAAGATCTATAAATTTAAAATAGTTAGAGTTATCGTAGAAGAAAAAAATTAAATTGGTATTTTAAGGTATTAATGTATAACTTAGTGAAAAGTTTAGAACTTATGTATTTATACTTATTATAATTTATATTTTACTTTGTTCTAACTAAGCGCTCTATAGAGTAAATCTAGTCTAGCTTAAAAATAATTAGCTTTTATACTAGTAGATTATAAAGAGTGTTTCTTTTTATTTTCTTCTAAAGAAGAAAATACTATAAGTCTTAAAAGTTGCATAACTATATGAAATGTTTAACTAATTACTAAGTAGAATATTAAGTTAGTTTATACGTAGGTATATCTACAGCTTCTTAGTACTTAATACTTAGCTGTTATTTAGTTTCTTTCTACTATAGCTTAGAACTATAGATATTACTAATCCTAATAATAATGTAATATATCTAAAGAGTTTATCTAAATAAATAAAGCTTATTTATTAAGTATATTGTATACTAGAAAGTTAGACTTATTTCTTTAAAGCTTTAGAAAAGGTTATAGGAATTAATACATAATTAATAAAAGATTAGTTACTATATATATATAGTAGCGTAATTATCAGATCTACTTTGGTATTTACTAGTAATCTTTATATTATAGATAGTTTAAGAAAAGCTTTATAAGTTTACCTACTTACATAGCTCTTAACTTAGTACTTGAGATTTATATTACTAGTATATAACTAAAAAGCTAATAAGTAAGTAATACTTGCTTTAATAATAGAATAAGAAAAAAAAATTATTAGTAAAACAAATATTCTATAGCCTATAAGCTAGTTCTAAATTAGTACGGTCTATTACTAGTATACTTAATAACATATAACTAGAGGTTTTATCTACTTTTAAGAATAAATAGACTAAAGCTTATAGTTTTAGTGCTACTAATTCTAAAGTTGTTAAAGCTTTTAAATTTAAGCTAGCTAGAAAGCTATTTTAGTACTTAAGTACTATAAAAGAGAATTTTAATTTAAGTCTATGAAAGTATTATAATATAACTATACGCGCTGATTAGCTTAAAATTAGTTAAATAGTATATTTCTAAAGCTTTTACTTAGAATGTATATACTAAAACTTTAGTAGAAGTATACTTCTTCTATTTATTAGAACTTTATTAACTTTAGAATAAAATAGTATCTAAAAGCTAATGCTTAAAGCTATATAGTTTTACTAATTAATTTCTTAGTCTTTAAGGTAATTATATATTTAATCTAAGATTTATCTTCTTATTAGTTACATTATACCTACTAATACCTAACTAGATAATTCTATTATCAATTTTCTTTATTTACTTACTTCTAAAGTAACTCACTATTTCTCTATAACTTTACTTTAAATTTGTATAATAGATAGAGTTATAGTAAAATTTATAATTTTCTTTTATTATTTTCATAACCTGTACTATTATATATACTTTTAAGAGGTACGTAACTTATAATATTATACTTTCTAGAATAATAAGTACCTACTATATCTAATGTGTTCTTTTAAGTACTTTATATACATAGGTTTACTAAAAATACTTACTAGAACTTTATCTTACGAAATCTTATTAGTTAGATAAAGTAGTTCTTTCATAAGCTAGATCTAAATATTATAGATTACTTAGTAGCTAGAAATATATATATTATTAAAATTTTAGCGAAACTTATTTTAGGTATACTAATAACTAAGTGTTTTCTTTAAAGTCAAGATACTATTTATATTCATTCTATTATATACGTAATTAGAACTTAAGTATAGCTATAATTAAGTATAATTATAGAATTTTATATTCAAGAAGAGATAGTAAGCGGAACTATAGTAACTATAGATTAAAAAGAAAGTATAATTATAGTAGATATTAGTTAAGTAGCTAGATTCTAGTACAAGTTTTAAATTAATTTAAGTTATATATTAAAGTATAGTAGCTAAAGAGCTAATAAGAGAAGAAAGAGCTAGAAAATAAAAAGTCTACTTGTAAGAGAGTAGTAATAAAACTATATAAAAGAAATTACAGAACTCTATAAAGAAGAATACATTCTTGAATATTCTATCTAAAGTAAAAACCTAGTAAGTAAGAAACTAGTAAGTTAGCTAAAGTGTATAGCTAATTTGTATAGAACTTCTAAAGAAAGCTAATAAATATTATAGAAGTATATATATATATATATAAATACTAATTAACTAGTTAAAAAACTAGTAAAAAGAGACTTACGTATAGGCTCTTATAAATTATAGATCTTATAAATTCTAATACTTAGATAATTAAGAAGTACTATAAGAAAATAAAAGTAGTAAGTTATAAAATAAAAGTAAGAAAACTATTAAATATATAAGTTCTAAAGGTACTTAATTAGTTATTTTAAGATATAAAAATATAAAGTATATAAGTATAAAGAGTAAGTAGTAATAAGTTAAAGGTAATAGTAAGTAAAGGTAATATATAATAATAGCTTTATAAATAAGAAGCTAAAATAGCTAGAAAAGCTACTAAAAAAAGAAGTAAGTAGTCTTATTTTAGAGAGTAGTAGTATAGCTTTAAAAAAAGAAAAAATAGTAAGTATAAGATCTAGATAGACGCTAGTAGAATATAAGACAGATTAGAACTATACTTATATATTTAATTAGGACTAAGAAAATTAGTATAAAATATGAATTAAATATTGTAATATATAAATAGTAAAGTACTTTTATATTATAATAAGAATAATAGTATTATACTATTACTAGTAATAGTATTGCTATAAAAGTAGCTGAATATAAAGCTTTGTTTAGGATATTAGTATTTCTAATTAATATTATATAATATTTAAAGTATATATAGATAAAAATATTTTTTATAGTATATAAAGTAGTAGATAAGATAGGTTTACCTACGTGAATATCTTTTCGCATTTCGCAGCGGTATAGTACTATAATTTAATATTGCTCTAGACCTAGAGTTTACCTACGTAGCTACCTAGACTTCTATCTATCTACTTCTATAGCTAAGAGAAAGGTGCTGCGCTCTAACTTTAACTCTTTCTACTGAGAGCTTTCTCTTAGAAAGCTTCTACGTTAACTTTTAAGAAAATTTTAATATTTCTATAGCTCTATACGCTTGCTACTATCTCTGAGTTGATCTTTAAGTCTACTAGAGACGTCTTTATTACTATTACCCTCTATAAGCACGTTATTACTATTTATATATATAGTAAACGTTAGAGAGAAAGTATTATTACTCTACATTAACACTTTACTATAATAAAAATAAATATAGATATGTTATAAAAGTACTAGCTAAGTAGCTATCTAAGGTAGTAGGTGCTAAAGATACTATATAGCTTTAGTAGACTTAAGAGCTCTAGAGCTATATTAACAAAGTATATATTAAAAAGTTATTTTAACTTAGAAAAAAGAGAATAAATTAAGAGCTAAAGTTATATTTACTATTAGTAGTCTAAATTAAAATTTCTTTTTAAAAAAGTTATAAATAATAGATTTAAGATTAAAAAGCGCTTCTAAACTATTACTAGTATTTAAATATTATTAGATATATAGTAGTAGTGTTATAGTTTTACTAAAGTAGGTAAAGTTGTAACTAAAGAATAGTTATTATATTATAGTTACTAGTTAACAAAGATAGTATTCTGTGTATAGTAGATAGATAATATATTGTAAGTTCTATTAGTAGTATATCTATTATTATGTATTATATTGTATTAAGCTTTTTCTTATTCTAGTGTAAAATAGAAAGTTATATAAGAAAGTATAGAGTTAGTTTGTAAACTAATAAACTTATTTCTAATGGTAATATATATAAGGTTTATATAAAAGTAAAAATAGCTATTCTAAAAGATAATAGCTTAGAGTCTTTTAATACTTTTTAGGATTCTTAACAGTTATTTTACTACTATAAAGATAATTTAAAGTTTGTTTTAAGACATTGATAAGTATAAATAAATATATTTTTAGATATATTCAAAATACTTAATATACCTTAAGAGTAAAAAAAAATAGATACTTATAGCTTCTTTATCTTAATTATATAGTTATAGCAAGAGTACTATTTACTATAACAATTAAAAATCTTCTCTAAGATAATCTTTATATATAAATACAATTTAATCTTTACACTAGTAAATATAAGCTTATATCTTTTAAGTTGTTTAGATATAGTAAGAATAAAACAAAGTCTTTAATTACTAAATTTTCTTACTAGAAAATTCCAAGTTAAAATTATGATTATTAGTATAAAAATATTTAATTAATATAGTAACTAGAAAGTAAAAGAATATAAGTAAATTGTAAGTATATAAAAACAACAGCGCACTAATATTAAAATAGTACAATTGAATAATTAGAATAAGATTAATAAATCTAATCTAAGATAAGACTAGATATTAAATATATATTAGCTTTATAAGCAACTAAACTTATAATTACTACACCTAGAACATAATAGAGAATAATTAGTTTTAGTATATAATAACTAAATACTTTTTAAAAAAAACAAAATTAAGTTTTTAGTGAAAAACCTAGGACCTAAGTAATTGTGTAGCTTTAGCTAGCTAGTAATAACTACTCTTTAACTTTAATCGTAATTATATAATAACCTATTACTTTCTAGAACTAAGATTTAATTCTAATAATCTCTAAATTTAATCTCAAGAATCTCTAGATTCAGTCTAAATATATAACTTAAATCTTTATTCTTAGAATACTAATATAATAACTACTACGTATAAAGGTATAGTAGTGTTACTACTTTATAGCTAAGATCTTTTACTAATAGCTTTCTAGACTATTAACTAAAATTAGTACTTACACTATATATTCATAGAAAAGTAGAGAAAGATTTAGTAAGTTTACTATAGGTTTTAAATGTATAAACTAAATCAAATAGTTTTCTTCTTATCTAGTATAGGTTTATAAAGATATATTAGCATTAAAAGACTTTTATAAGGTAGATAAATAATAGAGTATATTCATATACTTTAAATATACTCTATTACTAGTGTGCTTTTCTAGTCTCTAGTAGTATATATTCTTAGAGTAGTTGTAAAGAACAAGTCTATATAATATAGCTTAGTATTTTTAAATCTACTATATAAGTATAAGAAGGCTAGAACTTAGTCTCTAGAAATGAACAACAGATTAGTACTTTATGTATTCTTTTTACTAGTAAGAAGATTTCTAAAAGTTAGATAAATACTAAATAAGTTCTAAAGGCTTTCTAAGATTAAAAAGAAATAAAAAGGTTAAACTTATAGATATATAAAGCTAATTATCGAAGGACTTTTAAGTAAATAAAGTAGTATTATATAGTAGTTTATTAGTCTAGGTTTAAGATATTGAAATCTCTATAGAAAGAGAAACGCATTTTAGAAAGAACAATTATATTTAAGTTATATACGTGTATAGATACTAGTATCTTAGATATAGTATAGAACTATTAATATTTTAATTACGCTTCTTTTCTATTTGTATTTACTTTGTCTTATATATTTTCTAGACTTACTCTAATATCTATCTTTGTATAGTAGATTTTCATCTACTATAATCTATTAGTAAGCTAATAATTCTATAGCCTATAAGCTAGCTCTAGAGAGGTAAGATCTATTACTAGTATACTTAAAATAGTATAACTAAAGATTCTATCTACTTTAAGAGGTATAGTATAATAGAAGCTAAAGCTTAGAGTTTAGTATAGCTATCTTAAAAATAGTTAAGTCTTCTCTATATATACTAGCTATAGAGCTATCTTAGTACTAAAGTATTTTAGAAGCGCAGATAGACTTAAGATACTTTTAGAGTATAAGAATAAAATTATATATACTTCTTAGCTTATAACTGGCTTGGGAATATCTTTTATAGCTTTATAGTAACGAATTTTTAATACTAAAATATTAGTAAAAGTTTATTTTTACTATCTTTTCTCGTTATATAACTAGAACTTCAAAACATTACTAACTTATTTAATATACAACAACAATGTTTTATTAGTCTTATAAACAATAATAAGTTATTATAAAAGTTATCTCTTACTAGTTGTATTATTTCTTTACCTTACTAAAAACCTCTATAAAGTTAATTTATCGTTACTAAATGAAATATTAGCTATAAAATAATATTTTTACTGCGTACTAAAGCTTCTACAAGCTACACTATACTAGGTTAAAAAGAGAGTCTTAATAAGGCTAAATTCAAGTTATTCTTAGTAACTAGAGTATTTAATCTCTACTTTCTAGTCTAAGTAGGAACAAATTTTCTATATATATTTAGTTAATATAGCTTAAGAGCTTTTAAGTCTACTAAAGCTATATAGTATTGTAGGCGTCTACTATCTTAAGTAGCTACTTAGCTAGCACTTTTCTACTATACTTATACTAATATTTACTTTCTATATACTTGTTTTATATACTATCTTATATACTATTTTATATATCAATTCTGAAATAAACTTTACGTACTTTATTATATTATATATAAAACAATATATTAAATCAAGTTTTATACCTAACTACCTTTTAAAAATACTATTATTAGTAATATTATAACATAATTACTATTAGTATAATATCTTAATTCTTAAGTAACATTGAGATGAGTCTTAACATAATCTTATAGCTCTAGCCTTTATTAAATTCTAGCTTAAGCGCTTTTTAGCCTCGTACTTTGTCTATATTTATTTAATATTAAATTTAATAATTCAAGTAGTTTTTAGCTACTCTACTATAAAGATTTTTTTTCTACTACCTTTATTACTTATAATTTGTTTGCTTACGTAATATAGCTATCTGTATATATATATACTATATATCTACTTAGCTTTGTAGATCTTAAAAGAGCTACATAAATAGCTTAACAACTACTCTTAAATCTAGCTTTGATACGTTAGTTATAGTCTGCTTCTTTTTACTTACTGCTTCTACCTATTTATATATTACTATCTTCTTCTTAGAAGACTTAAACTTTAGCTGAGTTATAATTTTATTTAGATATACTTTTAATACTATCTTTAATTAGCTACATATTTTTCTATTTATGTATTTATTTATACAATAATTATACTTACTAGTTATAACTAGACTTGAAAAAAAAAGTTTTTATTATGTTATTATACTTATAGTTTAGTACACTAATAGGCTATTTAACACTTTTTGATACTCAAAGCTTTTATATATATTGTACTATTCTTTTATATTTTAAGGTTTTGAAAAATTATTTATACTTCTTTATAACCTCTTTCTTCTAACTAGACTACTCTCTTAGCTTTTACTTTTTAATTCTTTCTTTAGCTCTTTACCTACTATACTTCAAAGTATTGCTTTAATTATTTAGACTATCTATTATATTCTAGCTACTTAACTTATACTTACTAAAATTATACTTTTTATTCTATCTATAGCTAAAATCATTACGTTGACTATCTCTTTTTATTTTAATTACTACTACTCAATCTTTATAGCGTTTTTCTAAATCTATTTCTAAACTTCTTACCTCTTTTAATTAATTTAAGTAGTATATAGTCTTAAAGATAATGTAGCTATTTAAGCTACTTATAAATAGATGTATTAGTACCTTGTATCTATATATATATACTTATACTCTAAGAGCTAAGACTATAATAATCTTACTTAAGATCTTATTAATATCCTTATTCATTCTATTATATAACAACCTTTATAATTTATATTTATATTGTTTAATATCTTAGTGATTAAAGTATTTAGATCTATAAAATCTACTAGTTAACTAAAATAGTACCTTATTATATACTTAATTAGTGACAATAGATATATAGATAAATACGCATATTGTACTTACTAATTCTATTAAGAAGCTTTGTAGAATTTTCTATATACTCTAGTCACTTGTATATTCTTTACTTTAATAAAATACTTTTAAAAATACTTTTCTTATATTAACTAGAGTTTTCTTAAAGTACGCTTTTTACTTATATACTTCTATAACTATACTCTTTATTAGCTCTGTTTCTTTTAGCTCTTTAGCTACTTTAGTTTAATATAGAACTTATATTAATCTAAATCTTAACTATGTTCTAACTACTTAACTTCTTTTTACTATCATTATAGCGAGTATTCTTATTATAGCTACTATAGAATATTAACTTTCTTTTCTTTTAGAAGCTATAAAATTAATTGCTATATATATTCAATAGAAGATAAAATCTAAACTTCTATGTTAAACTAAAAATAGTATTCTTAGGCTAAAGAGAGTTGTATTAATAGTTTTTTAAAGTTTTAAAGTATCTTAATAAGTAAAACTATTCTTTGGTTTGTCTTTAACTTTTAAGTTCTAGAAGCTTTCAAATAATATATAAAATTTATTAGAGAATTATAGGTATAATTTTATTTTAATAAAGTAAATAAATACCTTCTTTCTTAGTAAGCTAATAAAGACAAAGCTATTTATTACTATTACTATTTATATTAATAAGTTTATGTTTATAGTAAAGCTAAGTAATAAGTCTAAACTATCTTTATATCTAGCTTACACTATTACTAAGCATTTGAAAATAGGCAATAAGAAAGAGAATACTAGAGAAATAGTTTTTATACCTTATCTTCTTTTACTTAATACTAATACTTTAATAGATACTATAGTAGCGTTTGGTATTTACTTTATATAAGGGTTATTACTAGTTTCCATATTAATATCAGAAACTACTAGGCAAAAGATAATGTTATTATTAATATAGAATAAACATAGTTACTTATATTATTTATAGTTCTACTAACAAATATTATATTCTTACTGAATATTTCTAGTAGTTTCTAGGTACAGTAAAGACTAGAAGATAATATATATACGTGTAAAGTTAGTTAATACTCTAAGTTCTTAATTTTAGTATAAGTAGAAACAACTATAATACTATAGTAACGTCTATATTAATACTAAAACAGTTGTAGAGCTCTAAAAGTCCTAGCTTAAAGTTAACTAGCACTTTTAAAAATCTTTCAATATCTGTTTACTATAATACTATATATAAAATATACTTAATATAATAAAAATCATCCTAATTAGAAAGACTATTATAAAAGTTATTGTACAAAAATAACAATAATAATAGTATAAATAGTAATAATGAAAGCTAAAGTACTATAAGAACTATTTATTATTATCTTCTATATTATTAGATCTATATTCTTTTTCAAAGTGCTACTTAACTTATTAAATATATAGCGTTTTGAAAATAGAGTACGAATTAAAGTTTCTATAATATATATATAAACTTATTTATAGATTTTTATAGAAATAAAACTTTATTATTCTTTATATTAGCTAAGATTAAGCATGAAACAAAAGTTAGTTTACTAAATAATAGAAAGAATTCTTAGTATAAAAGTATATCTTTTTAGTAGCATCTTTAATAACTTTAAAGGCACTTTTCTATTTATAAAAAGTACGTTAAACTCTACTATTAGCTCTAACTAGCTTTTAATTACACTAGAAGATATAGTAAGTAAAGTTTCTACAAGATAACTATATTAAATCTTTGTATTATTCACATTTTAATACTAATCTAAATGTTTAAATACTACTACTATAAGAAGCTAAACTAGATTATAACTTTACTTTTAAAGATATACATTCTAAACTTATAACAAATAAAGGCCTCACTATATGTTAGTAAACTAGAAGTAGACATCTAGTTTAATATTAAATGTGATTATAATAAGTTTTATAGTAATTCAAGAAAATAGTGTTCTAGAGTTATAATAGTAAGTTAATAAGATATATTATATTTACTTACTATCTAAAAGCGCTTAAAAAGAAAGTTAAAAGCTTCTTATAATAAACGTATAGTAGTAAGCTATCTCTCTTAAGCTATTAAACTAGTTTATATTAAAGTAAAATTCTTTTTTTAATATTATATATAGAACTAGACTTATAGAAGTAAGCTTAAAGAGTAGACTAGCGTAAGCTTTAAAGTCTACAAAGTAGTTATACTTAAGAAAACTAAGTAAATACTACACTTAGTGAAGCTAAAGTAAAAAGAGTATTTTAACTCTTTTTAGAGTTACTTTCGATTTTTTCTTTATAAGCTAGTAAGTAATATTAACATTCTTTACTTTAAGCTTAAATAGTAGTTTATATAAAGTATGTAATATAAAGAAAATAGAAGCACAATAAAACTAAGAAATAAGCTTATATTCTAATATAGATTAGAAGTGTTTTTAAAAATATTGATAATTAACTAAATATATATAGATATTCTAAGAAGTGGAAGTACTTCTTAAGTAATTCTAGAGTATCTGCAATAGCATATTAGAGTAGAGAATTAATAGTAGTTCTATAATTTTTAAAACTTAATACTACTAGTACTGTTTTTAATTCTTCTTAAAGAATTTGCGTACTTAGAACTATAATATAAAAAGTTGTTGTAGTAGTAATAGTTGTATATACTTTAACACAAGACTATATATAATATAGTAGTAAATACTAAGTATAACTTAAATGTACGTATATACAATAAAGAAACTTCTATTTACTCTAGCTTTATTACTAGAAATATATATATTATACGCTTACAACGCTTTACTATACTTCTAGATATAAATATACGCGTAGATAAGTATATAGTTAACTATAAGAGTAATAATATTATTAAAAGTCTTAGCTAGTTACTTTATCTATTTACTAAAAATAACAGCGTATTAGTAGTAATATTATAACAACTCTACTATACCTTATATTATAGTTTCTATAGTAGTACTAGTAACATATTTATAACTTAACTATACCTACTAATATAAAGCTTATTCTACTAGACTTAGTATTATACGCGTACTTATACTCTCTCTCTAAATCACTTTTGATCTTTACACTATTCTTATCTTATCTATTATCTTATCTATTATCTTATCTATTATCTTATCTGTTATCTTATCTATTATCTTATCTGTTATCTTATCTATTATCTTATCTATTATCTTATCTATTATCTTATCTATTATCTTATCTATTATCTTATCTATTATCTTATCTATTATCTTATCTATTATCTTATCTATTATCTTATCTATTCTATTATCTATTATATTATTTCTTGTATTATCTATTATATTATTTAATATATTATCTATTATATTAACGTAAAGCACTACTAAGCTAGCTACACTACTAAGCTAGCTACGTTTTCTTAGCATCGCAAACACTACGTACAAAATATAAAATTACTCTATATTTTCTATAGATTCTTTATACAACGTAGCTGCATTAGATTTAGAATCTTCTTCTATATTTTTCTAATACGTATAAGTATTATATCTAGTCTGTCTATAATTACTACAGCGTTGTTAAGCTAGCTAGGTCTTTTCTTAAGTACTTCTACTACTACCCTTTTTAGACCTTGTATAAGTAGTAAAAGTACTTTTAGCTACCTGTAATGCGCCTGTACTAAACTCTAGTGTACTACTTATCTAAATTTACTTCCTTTTACGCTCTCTACGCTTTATTAACTCTACTACTTACTTTTTAAGCTTTTGTACGCAGGCTTTAATAAGGATATTTTTATATAGTATTTCTTTAGCTCCTTTAATAAGCTTTAAGAAGCCTTCTTCTTAAGTACTTATTAGAGATTATATAAAGGATTCTCTTACTAGCCTTAATTACGACCTAAATTTATACGTATTACTTAGTATTCTTAACTACTAGAGTATTTCTAGTAAGGTAACTAGTAGTAGCGTATAAAAGTAGACTTTAAAGTAATTAAGAACCCTCTGCGCATTAATAGGAACTAGTCCTACTGTCTTAAAAGCTTTCTTGTAGTTCTTGTACGTAAATATATTAAAAAACGCATTCTTAAAGGCTAGAAGGAAGCCTTTTTTATTAATATAGTAGACGCGTTAGCGTGCTAAGTCTTATACGCGCTAAGAGTACTTTAGTTTTAATAGCAAGAAACACACTACGTTAAGTAGCTAAAGTATATATAATAAATAAGTAAGCATATAGAGGGCTAGAATCTTTTATATAAGGTAGTAGTTCTTAAAATTCTAGTTAAAGTAGCTCTTATAGCTATCTAAGATAAAAAGCCTATATAACTCTATCTAACGCGACTTTGTATACTTATTAAAGTACTTTAACTACTTAAGGCTAAGCTAATTATTTATCTAGCTATTCTCTAATACAGAGAGCTTCTAGTTATATAGTATTAAAGTCTTTTTATACTATACTAAAATATAAATATATTCTTTATAAATAATAAAGAGCAAAGTCGCGTACTTAGTAGCGAAGATACTCTAGATAACTATAACCTACTTATAATTGCCTAGCTAGATTAAGTTTAGTCTTGTATAACGCTCTAAGCCTATAACTACTTTTATTAAGCTAATAACGCCTATCTAGAAGCCTATTTTATTAAAGTTGTAGATATTAGCGTTAAGAACTTTATACTTAGCTTTTATCTCTTATATAAGCTTAAACTATGCGCTAATAACCTCTAGGTCTTTCTAGAGTATTCTCTAGCGATTCTTTGCTTAGTTAAAAGCTATCTTAAGCTCCTTTGTACGCTAAATAAAGCGCTTTGCCTAGTTCTTGCTAATAGGTGTTCTACTACGTACGGCTAGTAGGATGTCTACAATATTTGCTACCTTATAAAGCTAAGGGGTAAATTCTTGCGCGTTTAGCTTAAGAATATATTATATAATAGTTTGCTTTTTTATAAGAGAGAGTTTCTAATAGTTTAGTAGTACTTAAGCTTAATGCTTAATTTTGTTAAGCTAATTAGAGAGCTGCTAATATTATACGCTAAAAGTAGTAGTAGCGCGTTATAAAGTCTAAAATTAACTTAAGGTATAGGCTATAAGGGTAAGTTTAATTCTACCTTCTTGCTAATTAAATCTTGTTGTACGTTGTAATTGCATTGCTATTTATACGTAGTGTTCGCGATGCTAAGAAAAAGTAGCTGGCTTAGTAGTGTGGCCGGCTTAGTAGTGCTTTACGTTACTTATACTAGTATAATACTTAACTAATGTATTATATTATATACTTTATAGGCGCTTAGATATTTAAGTATAGTACTAGACTATGCTAATTTCTTATAGTCTTTATCTACTTCTTATAATCTTCTTTTATCTTTTTACTTATTTTACTCTTACTCTTACTTATTTAATAAAGAATATTTATAATACACTTTACTAAACTATTTTATCTTAAAAGCTTTGTATATATAAAGAATTTTTACGTTTCTATATACTATTAGCACTTACCTTTCTACTTTATATATATGTATATATATCTATTTTATACTCTACTATCTTTAGTAAAGTCTTTAAATAACTTTATTAGCTTTAGATTTTATAGTAGGCTTGTTCTCTTAGTATTAGCTACTTTTACAATATTTCTCTTTATAATAGTTACTATATATAGATAAATAAGATCCACTACTTTTAAAAGCTTTAATTATTTTATACTTACGAAGCTTTATATAATATCTTATAAGAATTTTTTATATTATTCAATTCTACTTTATCCTTTAAATAGAAGATATTTTAGAATATGTTTTTTATACTAAATAAAGTTCTTTAAACTATAGTATACGCTTTAACTACTATACTTCTATAACTATACTTCTAATTAGTCTTTTCTCTCTTAGCTCTTTAGATACTATTGTTTAATATACAAGTTATTTTAATCTAAAATAGCTACTATATTCTAGCTACTTAACCTATACTAACTTACTATATTTATACGTTTATTTTGTTTGCAGCTACTATACATACGCTTACTAACTCTTTTTATCTTAATTAATAGAACTTTCTTTGTAAGTTTAACTATGTATAGAGTACTAAATTCTAGTAATAACATACTTATAAAGAGTAATAGTAATATAAGCTTCTTTAGTAGATTTACAAATATACTTAAAGATAGTAATAAGTAAGCTAGAAGGCTCTTAGGGTATAGAAATATTAGACTATATTTTTAATTCTAGAGATTAAAGTAAGAATACGCTTTCTAAAGTAAGGATACTAATAGTAATTTAGAAAAACTCTTAGTAGAAAGAGTACAAAGTAAAGTACGTAAAAAGAGTAGCAAATAATGTATAAATTTAGTATTATACTTTAGTACTATATAAGTAAGTAATAGTAAGTAATAAAGCTAAATTATAGTATAAAGCATAGTAGCCTAAGAGAGATTATGTAAAACTTAATATAGAAAGATTACTTCTCTTTCTCTGATATCTTTTGATATCTTTTTATACTTTATAACTTCTAAAAAATCTAGTATTATATTTACTAAATACTAAATACTACTAACACTAAGCTTTTCATTTGTACTTACTATTTTTATAAAACTATAACTATTTCTGTCTATAATTTTAATTAAATATACTACTATAGTAAAATCTACTAGTTATATATATAGAGCTAATTTAACTTACTAGTTCTTTTCAAAACTCTAAAATAAAAAACCTTTAAAATATAGCTATAGAAATTAAGCTACAAAAAGACTTTTTATAGAATAGTAATATATATATAGAAATAATTACTACTTATAAAGAACGCCTTATAGCTTTATATACTATTAGTATATACTACTATACTTAGATAATGATTTTCTCTAGTACTTAAGTAATTAGAGAAAAATAGTTTGATTAGCTAAGTATATTAGATAAAACGCTAGCTAAGTTAATAAATACGCTAGTACTCTAAAATAAGCTTAACTGTATCTTAAAAATAGTAAGTAGTATTTCTTTCTAGGAACACAGAAGTAGCGCTTTACAAGCTATAAAACGTAGCATATATATAGTATAGTATTAGGCTATACTAATAAATGCTTATCTATAAAAAAAAAAGATAGTTCGTTTACTAATAAATAGTATAATATAGCTACTAACATAGCTACGCCTATATATAATTTTACACAAGATATAGGTTTTTAGTAATTATATAAGTATTATAGAAGTATTCTAAGTTAGTCTTAAACTTTACACTAGTAGTAAGCTTATAAAAAAAAATTTAAAGCTACGTAATTATATTAAGCTAGTTGTAGTACTACTAGTTAATAGTCTAAATAGCTACTAATAAGATATAATAAATATAAACTAGTTAGTCTATTATAGTTATATGTATAATAAATCTTATATTAGAAGTAGATAATAGCAACTAATATATATATATATATATATATAATAAATATTATATTAGTAGTAAATAAGTCTAACTATTATAAGTTATAAATCTAGGCTTATGTTAGAGATTTTTGAGTTTACTTTTAAGTAATATAGTAATATATTATTACGTAAATATGTAGTTATGTAATTACTTTAGCTTAAACTAAGTATACTATAGACTCTGTCTCTTAGGCTTAGAGAGAAATAGGTAGTAATTATAAGTTAGATAGCTAGAATTCAGTAGAGATCTATATTGATTTTAGCTATTTATTAAGATATAGTAGCTAAAGAGCTACTATTAGTAATAGTAGAAAGCTTTAAAGTTATCGTAATATATCATCTATCTTTTTAACCTAAGTTATCATATTTAGTATTTACTTATAGTAGAAAGTATATATAGTATAGTTAATCTTTTGACTTTTTTAATTCCAAACTACTACCTTCTATAATTACTTTATCCTTAATAGTATATTAGCTTTTACATTCTAATTCTATATTATCTAACTATAAAGTCTATACTTTATAGAATATTATTACTATTAACACAATCTCTTTAAATAGCTATGCTATATTAATACTATACTTACTTTATATTATTACTATAATTTATATTCCTATCTTCTAGTATTTCTTATTAATATTAATAGTATTTTACTCTTACAATTACTTTCTAGACTAACTAAAGATAATAAAACTTTTATAAAGTAACTATTGCTACTATATCTTTATTCTTAGCTAAATTTTACTCTTTCTAAAAAACTTTAAGTATTCTCTTTGTCTAGAGTCTACCTTAGAAAAAGAAACTCTTAAAAATTATCTATACTCTTCTACTACTAAGAACACTAGTACTCTTATAATATTCAAATCTTATATTAACTTATTTTAATTACTTTATTTTCTTCTAAGTATAACTATTATTGTTTTACATAATTACTAAGAGATATATTCTTTTATAACCACTAATAAGTTAAGTAATGCTTTTTCTAAAGTAAAGTATATAGTACTAGACTCTTCTAGAGTGAACGTTCTTAAAAGCTTAGTATCGATTAAAATTATTTTAATATTACTATACATTTTAACTTATATCTAACCTTTAGAATATAGAGTATCTAGAGTTGTATTAGTATTAGTAATATTTATGCTATCTAAAGCAAAGTTTAATAACTATACTAAGTACTATAAGAATAAAAGTACTTACTAGAATAGTAAGAATAAGAAGAAAAGTAAGGTTTAATCTTCTTATAGTAATATTACCTTTTGTTTCAAAGTTAAGAGCTACACTAGAGTTTATCTCTATATATTCTAGTAAGTATTTTAATATAATATAAAGAACAAAAAGTTATATATTTGAAAATAGAATGTACCTTATATAGAGAAGTTTAACTTTCTAGAAACAAATCTTTCTTATACTATAGCTAACCTAAATTAAGATTACTTACTTTTATATAGTAGTGTTATAATACAAAACTATTCTAGACTTAGGTATAATCTTTAAAATATACTAAATGTTTATCTACTTAGTTCTATAACTAAAAAGAACTATAGTTTAATATTATACTACGCTTTAATGTAACTTCTATACTTTAAGTTTATTCTTAATCTTAGTAATAATAGCTACTACTTGTTTTATACTCTTTACAAATTAGAATCTAGATTAAAAATACTCTTAAAGCTATATAGCATTACTACTATAAAGATTATTTTATAGTCTAATAGAAAAAAAGCTTCTTCTACTACTATTCTAAACTAATATTACTTTCTTCTAATCTGACCTTTTACTATTATTACCTTCTACTATTATTTGTTTCTAGAAGAGTACGATAAATACCCTAATTAAAGTTCCTTATTTTCTAAGAATACTTTAAGAAAAGAATCTTTTGAATTTCTATATATTATAATAAGAAGTATTTAGAGATTATACTTTTATTATAATTACTATTAGAACTTTATTTAACATTATTATTTTACTATAATAATATAACTTCTACTATAACTGTCTTACTATATAAAAGTAGAAGTCTAATTAAATTTAATACCTTAGTAATATACTTTATACGCTTAGTGCTTATATAATATTAAAATATCTTTATTATCTATTCTATACTAACATAGAATTATTCTAGACTTCTTAATAACTAGTTTCTCTTTTTTTTTTACTAAGACTACTATTCTTAGAATTAGTACTATCTAATAATCTCTTTTAATATCTCTAGTTACTTTAGCTAGTCTTTTATAAAGCTTCAATTTTAGACTTATTTAATAACTTACTAGATATTCTCTATTACTTATTATCTTTTATATATAACGTAAAGCACTACTAAGCTAGCTACACTACTAAGCTAGCTACTTTTTCTTAGTATCGCAAACACTATGTATAAATAGCGATGCAATTACAACATACAACAGAATTTAATTAGTAAGAAGGTAGAATTAAACTTGCTCTTGCAGCTTATACCTTAGGTTAATTTTAGATCTTATAACGCGCTGCTGCTACTTTTAGCGTATAATATTAGTAGCTCTCTAATTAGCTTAACAAAATTAAGTATTAAGCTTAAGCACTACTAAACTGTTAGAAACTCTTTCCTGTAGAAAAGAAAACTATTATATACTATATTCTTAAGCTAGACGCGCAAGAATTTGCTTCTTAGCTTTATAAGGTAGTAGATATTATAGATAAACTACTAGCTATACGTAGTAAAACACCTATTAGTAAGAACTAGGTAAAGCGCTTTATTTAGCGTATAAAAGAGCTTAAGATAGCCTTTAACTAAGTAAAGAATTACTAAAGAATACTCTAAGAAGACTTAGAGGTTATTAGCGCCTAGTTTAAGCTTATATAAGAGATAAAAGCTAAGTATAAAGTTCTTAACGCTAATATTAATAACTTTAATAAGACAGGCTTCTAAATAGGCGTTATTAGCTTAATAAAAGTAGTTATAGGCTTAGAGCGTTATATAAGACTAAACTTAATCTAGCTAGGCAATTATAAGTAGGTTATAGTTATCTAGAGTATCTGCGCTACTAAGTACGCGACTTTACTCTTTATTATTTATAAAGAATATATTTATATTTTAGTATAGTATAAAAAGACTTTAATACTATATAACTAGAAGCTCTCTATATTAAAGAATAGCTAAATAAATAATTAGCTTAGCCTTAAGTAGTTAAAGCACTTTAATAAGTATATAAAGTTACGTTAAGTAAGGTTATATAAGCTTTTTATCTTATATAGCTATAAAAGCTACCTTAACTAGGATTTTAAGGACTACTACCTTATATAAAAGATTCTAACTCTCTATATACCTGCTTATTTATTATATATACTTTAGCTACTTAATATAGTATGTTTCTTACTATTAAAACTAAAGTACTCTTAGCGCGTATAAGACTTAGTATACTAACGCGTTTACTATATTAATAAAGAAGGCTTCCTTCTAGCCTTTAAGAACGCGTTTTTTAACGTATTTACGTATAAGAACTATAAGAAAACTTTTAAGGCAGTAGAACTAGTTTCTATTAATACGTAAAGAGTTCTTAATTACTTTAAGGTCTGCCTTTATACGCTACTACTAGTTACTCTACTAAAAATACTCTAGTAGTTAAGAATACTAAGTAATATATATAAATTTAGGTCGTAATTAAGGCTAGTAAGAGAATTTTTTATATAATCTCTAATAAGTACTTAAGAAGGCTTCTTAAAGCTTGTTAAAGGAGCTAAAGAGATACTGTATAAAAATGTCTTTATTAAAGCCTGCGTACAAAAGCTTAAAGAGTAAGTAGTAGAGTTAATAAAGCGCAGAAAGCGTAAAAGAAAGTAAATTTAGATAGGTAGTATACTAAAGTTTAGTATAGACGTATTATAGGTAGCTAAAAGAGCTTCTACTACTTATATAAAGTTTAAGAAAGGTAGTAGTAAAAGTACTTAAGAAAGGACTTAGCTAGCTTAATAACGCTATAGCAATTATAAAGAGACTAGATATAACGCTTATACGTATTAGAAAGATGTAGAAGAAGATTCTAAATCTAATGCAGCTATATTGTACAAAGAATTTGTAGAGAATATAAAGTAATTTTATATTTTGTACGTAGTGTTTGCGATGCTAAGAAAACGTAGCTAGCTTAGTAGTGTAGCTAGCTTAGTAGTGCTTTACGTTACTTACTTAATACTATAATACTTAATTAAAGACTACTTAAGGAACTTTAAATCTTATATGTAAAAAAGGCTTTACAGCTTTTATTTTTTAATCTATTTAGTTCTATTCTATTAACTTTTCTCTAAGTGTACTTTTAGTTCTTGTTATAAACTTAAAGATAAAAACCTTGTAAATATAACTATAAGTATAAGGCTAAAAAAAGGCTTTTACTAAAATAGTAAGAAGTAGAGAAAAGTAATTACTAATAATAGAAGATATCTTATAGCTTTATATTTTATAGGTATGTACTCTTTTACTTGAATAACACTTTGTTATAATATTATTAGAATTATAAGATAGTAGTCTAATCAGCTTACTATATTAGATAAGAAGCTAAGGAGTATAAAGCTAGTAACCTATAATAAGCTTTACTTTATTAAGCTTATAGTAAGTAATATATTTTTCAGCTAAAAAGAGGTAGTGACTGACTGGTAATAAAAGATAGTATATATATATATATTATAGTATTAAATTATACTAATAGATACGTAAGAATAGATAGAGTAGACAGTTTATATTATAAAGAATAGTATAATATAGATACTAATATAGCTACACGTATAAATAATTCTATGTAAGAAATAAGCTATCTAGTAATTATATAACTATTATATAGATATCTTATATTAAGTTAGATATTATACTAGTAGTAGGCTTATTAAGTTACTTTTGCAAGTTATTTGATTATATAAGACTAGTGTTAGTACTACTAGTTAATAGTCTAATCAGCTATTAGTAACATAGAATAAATATTAAGAAGTTAGCCTATTATAATAATATATATAGTAATTATTATAAAGGTAGTATAAGTATAAGTATTATAAGTTAAAAATCTAGACTTAAATTGTAGATTTTTAAGTTAACTATTAAGTCTAATATAGTAACGCGTTATTACGTAGTTAAGTAATTATGTAATTATATAATTACTTAATTTCAAAAAAAAAGTACGCTATAGGCTCTATTACTTAAGTCTAGAAAAAATATCATAACTTATATATACTATATATATTATGTTATAATATATATATATATATATACTTATATACTAGATTTAGCTTTATATTTACCTACCTCTCTAGAAATAATATTACAAGTAATATTATAATACTTAACTAATTGATTATATTAACTTTATAGGCGCTACTTAAGTAATAGAAAAGTATATTAATAGAATATTTTATACTTTAAGCGCCTCTATAAAATTAGTTTTATAAGCTTTTAAATTATTATTACTACTTATATTATAGCCTAATAGGTTTAGTAGCTTACTCTACTCTGCTATAAATACTTTCTTTATACTATTTATATTATTTATCTTCTACAAGCCTACGCTACGTAGCTATATATATATATACTATATATCTACTTGATTATACTTATTTATAAGAGAACAAATAACTAGTCTAAGTCTTAGTGCTAGCTTTAATAATAAAGCGTTGTTATAATTTCTATTCTTTTTACTAATACTAGCTACTTTTCTATGTACTGCTATGTTTATATTATGAAACTAAATATCTACTTTATTTATAATTCTATTTAGATGTACTCTTAACTCTACTTACTATAAGCTATAGATAGATATATAATATAAGAATACTTACTAGTTCTAATTAGTTTAAAAATAGAAGAAGATAGTGTCTTATTACTCTATTATAGTTTACTTAATACTTTTAGATATCTTAGATATAGATAATATTCTAGAGTACCTTTTTACTTTAAAGCTTATAAAAAGGCGCTATACGCTTTTATACTACTAATCTCTTATATTCAAACTACTTTCTTAGCCTTTTCTTATATTTTCGCTTTTTGCGTACTATACTTTAGAATATAAGTTAAACTAATTTATAATACTTACTATATTCTAGCTACTTAACTTATACCTACTAGATTCATACTTTTTATTTTCTTAACAGCTACTATAATTACGCTAACTACTACTTCTTACTTTAGATATATACTACTATATACTATATATATATTAACTTAAAGGTATTCTTTTATCTAAATTATATACTAGAATTCTTAGCTACGTTATATCTCTATTAGAGAACTAATAGATTCAATAAATCTAAATTGCATTTAGCTATATTTTATCAATCTTATAATAGTTAGAGAACTGCTTAAGCTTACTTGTTAGTTTATCTAAAATAGTATTCTATACTATATATTCTCTTACTAAATAAATCTTATTTTAAGTAAGCTATTAAACAATTTAGAATAGAACCTATATCTTATAATACTATTTCTTTAGATATTATCTCCTTCTAGCGCTCTAATTACTATACTTTTCTATATTAATAAAGTAAGTCTCTATTATCTTCTGTCTTTTATCTACTTAAGTTATTAATATTAAATTTCTACTATTTAGTTTCCTTATAAATTTATTAAATACAATTAACTTTTCTTCTTATACTTTTTTATCTTTTGCTTATCTTAGACTTTCTAAGATATAGTTATACTAAGTACTTCTTTATTAATATTTATTATATTTTTAAAATACTAGTTAGTTAAGAAATACTTAAAGTAGATAGTTATAGTAGTTTAGTTATGAAGATAGAATAGGTCGATAATAATTAATAGCGTAGAGTATCTTTTGTCTTTAAATAAGCTCTTAATAGCTAAGTAATACTATCTAAGTATTAGATATTAGATTATTAATATAACTTTACTTATATAAAATAACTACTCTACCTTTTATTCTCTATAAAATTTAAGCTTATAAGATTCAAAAGTAGTAAACTCTATAGCTAAGTTTTACTTTTTAAAACTTCTTAAATAATTTATACTACTACTAACTATAAAATAATCTATTTAGAAGATTTCTTAATGTTTTAATTATACACTATATTATTTAACTTTATTTTACTAATATTTTAATACTAGTACACTTAAAAAGATCTTATATAGTAAAGAATTAACTACGTGTTATTACTAGTTCTAGTATAGAAGAAGATACTATTTTACTATAGTTTTAAAGTTTAATTAATATGTATACATATTTTATTATTTAGAAATTATATAAGAAAAAAATCTCTTAGTTTAGAGATTTTATATATACTTTACTAGCTTACTACTATTTTTATATACTTAATCTCTTATACTTAGACTACTCTTAGACTCTTTTTATTACCTTTTTTAGCTACTTTACTTTATTATTGTAATTAAACTTCTTTTAAACACTTACAGTATTTTAGCTGTTAAATATATACTTACTTTAATTACACTTTTTGTCTTAATAATAGCTACTATAATTGCGCTTACTATTTTATCTTAATATACTTTTATCTATAATAGTACTTAATAATTACAACTTTATTATTATAATACAATGAAAATTCTAGTACATAAGAACTAAATAATACATTCTTTTATTATATAAATACTATAATATAGTAAGATCTTATAAATCTAGATAGTGTTATAAATAGTCTAAGTATTAAAGTATTACGAGTACTATAAACAAAACTTAAATCTAATATTTAATCTTCTACTTAAACTTAGCCTATTTATATATTATAAGATATTTAGTTTAATAAAGTTAAAAGTAATATAGAGTTTTTTATTATAATTACAAATATATATAAGAATTATTTAAACTTTTAAACTTTACTCTTATCTTATAAATCTTTTAATTATTAAAGCTTAGTATAGCTTTTCTTTATAAAGCTAGTATGGAAAAACTCTATTAAAGAAAATACTCTTCTAATACTATATTACCTAGTAATTTCAAAGAGACAATATTCAAATCTTTTCTATATTCTAGATCTTTATTTATTTATTAAATTAAAGTATTAATATTCTTATAAATTCTATTAAAGCTGAACTTCTATAATACTTCTCTTTTGTTTACAAAAAGCGATTTACGTCTTATATTTAGAATTAATTCAAGTATAACTATTAGTTAAAGTTTTTTAGTGAACTAAGAGTTCTTTAGCGTTTAAGCTAATTAGAAAAACGTAAGATCTATTACTAGTACATAAAGAAATATATTATATTACGTTTTACTAACTTCTAAAAGTAAGTAAGCTTAGACTTAGAGTTTTAGTGCTACTACTTTTAGAGTAGTTAAAGCTTTAAAATAGAGAGTAGCTATAAAGCTGTTTTAATACTAAAGTAAGTTATAAAAAATAATACTAAAGTAAGTTACAAAACTTCTTTATTAGTAAATGCTTTAGATAACTTTAATATAATTATAAATACTTATTAGCTTATAACTAATAAAGTAATATTCTTTAACATTATATAGTTAAAATATATACTAAAATTATAGTAGAAGTATACTTCTTTTCTATTTTTTATTTCTATAGCTTTTAAAACTTTATAGATATTTTTAAAAAACTAATATTAACTTAAAGCTTATAATATAGGCTATACTCTCTAAATTACTCTTTTATAAGTTTTTAAATTAATTATAAGTCTAAAATCTATCTTTTTACTATTAATTTTACGCGGCTATCTTATTACTTTACTAATTTATTATATTACTAACCTATAAATAATATAAATATTACTTTCTATTTGTATAGATTCTTTAAAGATTGTTATAAGTAATAGTATTATAGTAAATCTTATAACCTTTTCTATTATTTCTATAACTACTACTATTATTTATACTTTTTAGATATACTTTACTAATAAGATAGTACTAACTAGAACTAATAGTAACTATTATATTATATATATCTTTTCTAAGTATTAAAAGTAAGTAAAACTTATATTTGCTTTTTACTTTAACTTTAAATTTGAAAATCTTATTAATAGAATAAAGACATTATTTTATAAGCTAGATATTAATAATATTAAGTTTTTTAGTAGCTAAAGGTTTATATATTAGTAAAGTTTTAAAAAAGCTTACTTTATATATATTAATAATTACGTTCGTTTTTCAAAGTAGTAAGTTAATTTATATTTATTATAATAGATATATTATTTAAATAGAAGAAAAGCTCTACTTAAGTAGTATAGTAAAGAGCTATATATACTAGTAGTAGACTATATTAAAAGAAAGTTTTAAAAAGAGTAATTCAAATCTAAATAAAGATTAAAAAGTACTTCTAAGCTATCTTTAGTAAATAGACACACACTATTATATAAATAGAAGTAGTATTAAAGTCTTACTAAAGCTAGTAGAAGTATAATTATAGAATAGTTAGAATCTAATATAATTCTAGATAGAGTTAAGCTACTTTACAATTCTAGCTAGCGCTAGAAAGTAGTAATAAGATTTTTTTAAGATAGAAGAGTTACGTAGATCTTTAAGCTCTTACTACTTACTTATATAGCCTTATACCTTACGCTATACGTAATTATTTTACTTCTATCTAATACGCTATATAGTAGGTAGACGCAACGTGTTATAATAGCTTACTACTATAGTAGACGCAAAACGCTAACCTCTATAATAAGGTTAGTAGCTATAGCTAATAAAAGAGTAGCTTTAATCTACTAATAAAAGTACTTACTTCTATTTTAAATATTATAAGCTAAATAGCCTACTTACACTCGACTAACGTAGCGTTACTTATAGAGTAATTATATTATAGTTATTAGCTACTTAGGAAATAGAGATAGTATTATAGCTATAGTTAATAGTAATAGAGTAAATATAGTAGTTTTATTTATATAATTTAACTTTCTTCTAGTTAGAGTAAAAAAAAGTTAGATAGATAAGTATAGAGTAAATCTAGAGTTTAGACTAGTAATAACTATATTACTATTATAATAATTTAAGTACTTCTAGAAGAGACTAGCTTAGAGTTTTTTAACGTCTATTAATATCTTTTAATATATTTCTACTGTAAAGTTAGCTCTAAATTAGAGTTATATATAAACTATTTAAAATAAGAAGTTACTACTTTTTATTTCTTTGTAGTAAATTTTCTATTTTTCTTATTTATTTTTTAGCTCTATAATTGAGAAAGCTATCTTTAAAATACTTATTCTTTTTTTAAGTTTTTAGCTAAACTGTAATATAGAAAAAGATTGATTACTAGTATTTTATTTACTAGATTAATACTTTAATTTTATAGTTACTTTAAGAAAGCTATACTAGACCTTTTATCTCTATTAGGTATTACTATTAATATACTATAATAGTTAGCCTTATTAACTTAGACTTAGTAAGATATGTAATCTATAAGATATAAAATTATTAGTAGAGCAAGTAAAAGTATTACTCTAGAAACTATAGAGGTTTATACTACTTGTATATTATTATAATATTACTCTTAGTATCTTCTTACTCTCTACTAGTACTAGTACTCTTTAAAGTAGTAATAGCTTTAAAATTTATACTAGCTATATAGTATTTTTTAGAACTAAACAAAACTCTTGTTAAGACTAGAAGAGTAATACCTTAAAAAATAATATTATTAATATATAAATATAGTAGAAGGTAACTCTAATAATAATTAATTAATAAAGCTACTTTTAAGTACTTATATACTAAAATATTATAAATATATACTATTACTATATTTAAAATTATATTAGAGAATTATTAAATATATTAAAGCTATAAGTTACTTAGATCTAATACTAAATACTATTTTTATATATACTTTAGAGTATTAATAAAGAATTTAAGTAACTATTAGTAAAAAACTAATTTTATTATAGTTATATTACTTTACCTACTAAAGCTTTACTTAGTTATATAATATTTATTTTACTCTTCTTCTTAAAATTAGACTAGTATTAATACTTTTATAAGTTCTTCTAGAATTTTTATAAAAGATAGTATTATTATAGATCTTATAACTCTTTTTATTAGTCTTATTAACTGCTATATATATAAAAAAAACATAATAGTAGATTATGTTTAGAAAATAAATTCTAGCACTAGAATAGCATTGTACGAAGTAGCGTAACGTCTAGACACGCGTAGAGCGGTGCGATAGAAGCTACAATTAGCCGCTGTCCTAGTCCGAACACCTTGCATATCGTTCCCGAATGTAACGCGCAAGGACTAGGTGCCTCTTATGCTTATCTTGCTACAAAGTCTACTTCGCCTCAGCGCAGGACCTCTCCCAGAAAAGCTGATCCGTGCCACTTGTGGCAATGAATTCTCCCTGCTCTAGCGAATTCATAAGATACGCGCAATTTCCAAGCTTTGGGTTGAACAGATAACTCTTGCATTCTGCTTCGGCCAAACATAGCGTCGCACAAGTCGAAACATCGGTCGCATCGATCAAGTTGAACGAAGAAGCGTAGTATGCCTCAACATTGGCGAAGCCTTCGACGCCACACGTGTTGCTTGGAGTCGGGCTGGGGGAAGGAACATCGCACTTTCCGAATCCAGCTTGGCAGCCTGTTGCACAGAATGCGGCGGTGCTTCCACTGCGAGTCGATGTCAGTATGAGAGAGAGGGGGAGAGGACATTGAGAGCTTACCACCACCCGTAGGCGCTGCAACAATCGCCGAATGAAGAGCCTAGGCATGTCACTCCGCTGCCACAACTTCCGTCGACGGAGATCTTCTGAGTGGGTGCTGGTGTAGCTGCCGAGGTCGCAGTTGGAACTGCAGTCGTGGACAAGGTCGATGAAGATGGCGCCACTCCGCAGTTTCCAAAGGCTGCATTGCAACCAGTGCCGCAATGGGCGGTGGACGTTCCACACCATCCATACGCGCTACAGCAATTGCCAAATGAAGAGCCAACGCAGGTGAAGCCAGAAGTTCCGCCGCAAGTTCCATCAGTGGAGATCGTTCCGCCCGTAACCGGGGCCGCTGATGCTGCGGGTACTTTCGATGATACTGCGGGTGCTGCTGATGAGACTGCGGGTACTGCCGATGACACTACGACTATCGTCGATGATACTGCAAGTGTTTTCGATGTTGCCGCAGGTGCTGAGGAAACGATGACCGCGGGTGCTGAAGGTACTGGCGACTTGCAGTCTCCAAATTTACCCTGGCATCCAGTTCCGCAGTGTTGTGGCGTGGAACCACAACGTCCATTCTTCGAGCAACAGTTTCCCCAAGACGAATTCTTGCAAGTAAGCGTGTTCCAGGACTGTTTACCGCAAACACTCGAGGTGCTGACGCGCAACGCATTGACATTAAGGAATAGAAGGGCCGGAACGGCTAATAACATTGAAGAACGCATCGTGTAAAAGAACCGTCGGAACGAGTGACTTGGGTTAAGAAACGGTCGGCGAATGGGGACGCATTACCAGACTAATGAGAGGGAGCGACCAGAATATATTACATCGTGGATAGGAGACTTCCAAGCATGGCCTGACTCGTGAAGCGAAAGTGGTGTTAGAGTTCTCTCGGGCTAGACCCGATGAGCCGAAAGCTAGGCTATAATTAAACCTGCCAAGGTTATTGCTTCCCCACAAGGCTGAAGATGGCGTTCATCTTGATGCGCACTAGGAGCTCAACACTCGTCGCTTTGCATCTGTCAATTGCGGAGTTGCCGTAATGATGCACTTCGCGGGGACACACGATGCCATTGGAGCATTGAACTATGTTCAGCGACCACCTAACATACAACTTGTTTTTTATCTTTTGCTTATTGCCCAAGTGAAACTCGACAGCTGATCTGTGAGAGTGTATATTTGCAGGGATTGACATTAGTTATATAGCCTTTACTAGTGTTAAGCTAGCTTCAACCCAGAGCCTCTTTTCTCTAGAGCAACACTTGCTGTCCTTGCTTTCGCTTTCATATCTGCTATCCCCTGAGGTCTTTTGTTCAGCTCGACCTCGCAGAAGAGAGCAGCAAGGAACGAGCTTTTCCAAAGCCGATCGCGCTGAGTGTCGCGGTTCTCAATCGCAACTAACAAAAGGAAAACACCGCTGAGAGCAATCATAACAGCAGGATAGGCGATCCAAGACCACCGTACGTACGCACATGTTGTGTTGAACCACATTTGCCCGTCTGCGGGAGAAGATGACGACTGAAGAGGGACTTGGAGGGGTACGGGGCTACCGTGAGTGCGAATGACAGAAGTCATCAAAGTCGCGAGGTTCTCTATTCGTCTTTCAATGCTGTCGAATGTGATGTTGCCTTCCTCGAACAGTACACGCAAGTGAACTGAGCCTACTGTTCCCTCGTGAAAGCCCATTGAGAGGTTTTTCTGGTCAAACGTAGCTGTCAGGCTTTCGCTTATAGTCATTTCCGGAAACTTGTTAAGAAGCCACACGCAATCCGGTGGAAAGTACCACCACTTCCATCCCGCGCTTGGGTTCGTATGACCTGTGCCGTTGATGTAAGTGGACTCGTCGCTATGTTTCATGAATCTGAACAGCCCAGTACTGGGGCTGACGGAGCCCTCGTATACTCTTCCATGCCGTTTTGTACAGTGTAGTTGGTTGTCATCGCATGGGTCCATGTAAACATCGTATTTGAGAGGTCACTGTCCCACACGGGCGGTTCATCGAACTGTGCGAATATGCTTTCAAGATACGCAATGTCAACCAATTGCTCTTTCAGAATGGCATCGGTGATCCTAGCTTCATACGTGTTGACCGTTGGGAAGAGTGTATAATTGACAGCCCTCCAATCTGTATCGCGATTGGAAGACCTGAAAAGAAAGTACATCGTGGTCAAGCCGGATGGGGTGAGTGAGGTCCAGGAGCGAACGACTGGTTCTCCACCATTCTCTCGTGACCATTCCAAGCTATTGTCGTCTTCATAATCCAGCGCCAGATATGCCGTAGTCCAATTGTCTCTTGTCGAATAGGTCTCATTCACTATGCGAATGTTTGAGGTAATGTTGGTACAGAAGTGACCGAAAGCCAAGGTTGAGAATGATGCACTGCCCTTATCTGAGAAAGTGCAGTTGCCGCTACTACAGCCAGAAGAGAGTGTATTGGTCAGATCTCCGACAGGTTGAAGTATGCCGACGCTGATCGCTGCTGCCATCGGGACATATTCTGTGGGCACGTTGGACTGCATTGTACCTCCGACCTGGTTGTAAGAGTTGGTTCTCGATAGCCTGACCGACGCGGCTGTGTCTTGCTGAAGACAATCCTGGGATTGCACGAGCTGTTGCGAAAAGAAGCCGAGCAGGGACGACATGATCGTGATAGCGGCGCCAAGTGCAGCGAGGTAACTGCATACAATTAGTCTTGTCTAAGGCAGGGCTAATCGCAGGGTGGGTACTATATTTGTGATGGTCTCAAGTGGTACAGCAAATTGATAGAGCCCCATGGGCCACGGCTCGCTGAATCGAGTTGTCCGATGTGATCCAATTTCCTGACCTTTCGATACCAGTTCCACTTGCACTGACTGATCCTTGTCGCCGAAGTCAGCTTGTATGCTCTCTTAAGTTTAGATCGCAAGCTACCATCTGTCAATATTACACCCACGCATGCCCTCATGAGAAGGGAAAATAGCGATATGATAAAGTTTATCGTGACCAGCCAGGCCATTGGGGGAGCGGTTTATTCCGATGGGCCAGAAGTGTCGAAACAAGTCCGGCAAGCGTTAGGGTTGAGGCGATTAGACTCAATGTCTCCAAGGTCCAGCTCTTATTCCAACCACGGCTCACGGCCTCGACACAGCGCTTCCATGCAAGGCACACGCGAGCTATCGCTGTTCGAAATATGTTCTTCGCCTGCGCAGCGAAGTTCTTGTTCTTCTGACTCCCAGCCTTCTGAAGCTTCGGCGCTGTATTTGATGGCGCATTGCTAGCACTCACTGAACCACTCTGAACGGTGGAACTGGGCTCGTCGATTGTTTTGCTGACTTTGGACTTGAGAAGTGGCCGTGCCGATAGTTCGGCCAACTCTACTGACTGAGAGGTCGAAGCCATGCTGACTGCGTACACACGCGTGTGATAGATGCCTTATGTACTATCATCATTGTAAGCTGACCTCACAATGTCAGACGTGTGCGACTGGGCGCAAGGCTGACTTTGCTCGCGAATACCCTATTGGTCGCCGCAGCGCGCGATAAGAATGTGTATAATGCTGGGTAACTGAGAGCAAGGCTGTGGTTGGTTTTCATAGGCTCAATTTATCCACTTGGAAGCACAGCCTTCGCAATGAACGCAAGCAGCATCAGTCGTGAACCCAGAATCTGCCTGTTAGCTTCTTCTCGCTCTTGTGATTGGTTGCAACTTTATCAATTCTATGGTCCCCATAGTCGAGATAGGTTTGCTATACTACTACATCTGAATCACGAAAGCACAATATCACGGGCACATATCGATCGCTTGGCGTCTAGGACTGGTTTCTTTTACCAGGTAGACCATCCACATTTGATAGCCCGCTGCCATGGTCCGTTCGTGACATTGCTTGTAGGACCGTGTGACGTAAGTTCCATCTGTTCCCCGATGGGTATGATGAGAGAATCTTGCGTATCGCGTATGGGTTTCAGAGTGATGTGAACTGGTGGAAGAATCTCAGGTTCATCGTCCCCAAGATCTCCCTCCACGATCGAACTATACACGTCTTGTGGTATAGGGTCGAAGCAGATAGAACAGGCACGCTGTTCATCTTTGGTCCAGTCAGGCCCATGGTAGCTGAAGATAAGACCACGGTAATAGTCGAGGGCAGGATCGTCGATGTAACTGGGTACTAAGCCAGGTAGATTATCTGCGCTAGTTTTACGGCTGGTCGTGGGTGAGGACTCAATTGCTTCGATTTGACGCGTATAGTCGCCTCGGCTGCGCTTCTCCTCGCGATAATGAGCAATGCAAGCCTTGTTAGCGACTTTTGCATTTGGAACATGCAAAAACACCAACTCCAAACGGAAGGGGCAATGATCGGGCGAGCAGCCTTCTCGGATAGCTTTGAAGAGCTGGACAGGCTGAACGTTTTCCGGGTTGACGTCTGGGTGGGTGAAGTACATAGTGAAACTGTAAAGCGGTGGTAGAGGACATGATTCTAGGCCTTGGAATACCATGAGACCGTCTTCCCTGAAGTGAAGGACGTGGATTTTGGCGCGTTCGATGCAGCTGACTATGCGGCCGCCGCGAGTGATCATGATGACGGTATTTTGACAAGAGCAAAGGGTGGCGTTCGATGATGGGTCGTAAGAAGCACTGATGGCTAGCGTGCGTAGAAGGGGATCCTTTATTCCTTCGGGCGGGCATTACTGCGCGCGCCAAGTGCGGATTAAGTTGGACTTTAGCGCTATGACACTTACGCAACAAGCATTGACTAGACAGCTTCTTATGACAAAGCCCTTTTCGCGTGCTTAAGCCTATGTCTGAATGAATGCGATATGATACATGCTATCGAAGCAGATGCATACATAACCTCTACTAGGTGCTGGTGGGGTGTAATGGCTTAACTGTGGAAACGACAGTCTCGCACTAGTGGGTAATTCGGGATTCTGTGGTCGGCGCGCACGTCCGGCTTGTCGCCCAAGGCCTCTGAACCAAGACAGAGCTTCCGCTCCAGCAGCGACTACCGCCCGGATCAATCACGATGTCCTCCCAAACCTATATACCATGTTTCGGACATGAACATATTGACCACGCGATACACATACCCCCCGAAATCCGCTTCCAATGAGCTGCACGACAAGTCGACATATACGCTCCCCAGCAGTCACGTCTACATTAGCACCCGTGCAAGCCTTGCTGCAATCGTACCGCATCGCCAATCTACCATTGTATACTCAGCACCTCTCGAACAAGCCCGTAAAATCGCCCGATCGCGCGTTACAATCCCGTTTATCACCATGCGACTGCCTGCATCACAATTAGGGGCCGAGACACAATATGTTGGTATTGGGTCGACATGATCAAGTCCACCAGGATAAGTCCCTGCGAGAGCGACGCTGCGGAGCCGACACCACGACTTCCAAGGTTGCTTTGAGGTGCGCTCAGTACCCTGCGCGTTGGGTTGAGGCTGGAAGCGAAGTTGATCGCGGCGAGGCGCGCATACGGCACATGCGCGAGCGCCTATGGCATCAGCTCATCGCAGCGGTACTCAATCGTAGGCATGAAGCTCAGCCATGTCAAACTTGCGAGTTCCCTGGATGCACATAGTTCTGGTGGTTGGCCGCACGCATGCGTCGACCCGAGCGCTGCGCATCTGTCACAAGGACCGATAGTACAAGGTTCCGAGACTCATTCGACATCGATGCGTTGTCTGAAATGGTACTCAGGAACAGTGCTCAAGTGAGGGCTTCGAAGGGTTTTCAGCGATATCACTCTGCCTCACCCTTCGCTGACCTTCGCAGTCGCTGAATGAGGCTCCATATGTTGTCATGTTGACTTTCGGCATGGTATTTCAAGAGCGTACTTGATGGGTGATAGACACTACGACTTCCCGGGCTACCTAGAAGAGTCCTCCTTCATGATCCACTCCTCACTAGTCGCATCATTGGTGACAACGCCCGGCGAATCATAACCATCGCGCAACTTGTCATCTCTGTTCACTGAGATACCAGACCCAGACACGGTGCCGATGCTAGCTTGTGGCACCTCCTTTCCACCTGCAGTCCAAGCGCGGGCGCTTCCCGCATGTTTCGCATCCGTGAACTCGTAATCTTCCTCACGACCCGACGGCTTACCTGCGCCTATCCTGAATCGGTTGCCATTTCCAAATCGAAAGGGAGACTTGCGCCAGGATGCTCCGCCAGAACTCGCTGCGTTGCCGCTGTGTGCCGCCGATGGCCCAGCAAAGATTCCAGGAGCCATCATTGCTAGGAACGGACGGAGACAAGGTAGACAGCCGCTCATGATACCAACGTTGAACTCGATGCACAATGCCATAGTGACGCGAGACGCAACCCCTGCGAGAAGGCTATGTTAGCACGATGACAGTCTATTGTGGAACGGTACTGCCCACATGTCGTGTCCCATGTCTTGAAGTAATCCTGCGACCAAACGACCTTCAAGATGCCACCGACGCATGTCAGGACACCGAAAGAGAAAACCGCGACCAGATGCACGCGTTGAGACAGCGGTAACTTGACCTGCCACAGTGGCGCGACTGGCCAAAGGAACACCACAAAGTCCGACACTACATTGCAGATGCCGCTCGCGGTGAGTAATTGATGCGAGTCCAAACATACTTTGTCGATAATCGTAAAATCCCAGAGTGACTGGATCGGACTGGAACAGAAGATTTTAGTCGGGATCAAACATCTGCCCTAGGGTTCATGACCTACACGCATTGCAGAATGTAGAGTGCCGACGAGATGACACCCCACAGAAGCTGGTACCCAATCATCGTCCAACAGAACAATTTGTTCGTTCTCGAGGGGAAAAGCTTCAGGTACGTCATACAGACGGAAAGCTTTGTGAGTGTCATAGAAGCATTGTACATTGTGACACTCGCAACGTTGTACTAGAAGCCATCAGTATGTATGTTGAGACGATTGGTAATTGCATACCTTTGCAGAGCTCACAAACGTCATCGGGTTCACATCATAGAGATGACGCCCAAGAGAGTTGGTGGTTGTAACTAATAAGCACACAGAAATCGCTAAGGCGAAGACCTATACATGTTAGATACGTAGCATAAGAGCATAGGGCAAACATACCGCTGCGCCAACCATAATCCAGTCATCGGCTCCTACACCTGACTTCTGGTTCGCCCGAACGTAGATTCTGCCAGCGACGAAGAGCACCATTGGGATGGTTGTCGCGTATATTGCAGCTTCGACACTGCCCCTTTGCGAGACTGGGTCGACATAGTTGGGTATTGGCCATGTTGCGATGATGGCTGGCGTGAGCGCGGTTCCAGAAGCCATAACAACGCCGGGATCAAGGTTCGTGATATGGGTATGTTTGGACTTGTAGTGCCAGAATGTTTGGTTTGTATCACAAACTCAGAGGCCACGCGCACGGCATGTACACAGGAGTGTCGAGGTTCCAAGACAAACCCCGGACTGAAGAGACAGTGAAGACTAAGTATCCCAGTGCAAGGTGGTGCTGACATTGATTTCAGAACGCTTGCGGGTTCGGGTGTGTGGCTCAACCTTGCTCAACACGTCGTGACTGACACCGGATCTGACTCCGCCGTTAGACAGCGTACCACCAACGCCAGTTCATTAGTGCACGCCATCGTGCCCAGTACGCGAAAGTAACCGTCGAGTCGCCAATCAATTTACCGTAATAGACGATCAGGCCTCCTCTTTGCACCGGTTTCAAGTTTACGGGCTTTTGCATGATTGCCATCTAACCACGTTATCAGTAGATCAGTGCGTCAGCGATCGGCTTGTGGGTAGTGTATATACTTGCAGCAACTACTGCAACTAGTGTCCCCTTTTCGAGAACTGTTCGGAGCATTTAGTCTGTGGGGGGATGTACCTGGCAAAGCATGATACATTTTCATTTGTGAGAGTCGAGTCTTCGTCATATCATACGTATGCAGCAGTACAAGCAACGAAGAATAGAGCGCACCAATTTCTATAATGTAACAGGTCTCCTCGACAACCACCAAACAATGTAGTCAAAACATGTGCATCTACCTAGGCATGCTTGCAGCCGGTTGCACTCATCTCTCGCGCCACGTCGTCCAGATATCATCGAGATGCGGCCTCGCCAATCGGACTCGGGGCCGTGAGCGTGTGGATATGCGTGAAATCTCCGTTCCACGGTCCTGTGCACCTTAAAAGCCCGCTGTCTAGGCTGGTACCTGACGCTAACTCACCTGAAACACATGCGGGTCATCTAAGCCGCCACAAGTCGAAGCACGCAAACGAGCTGTATGACATGCTCTTGGGACTGTCCACCACGTTTATCGCGTGCGAAGGAGCTCCCCGTAGTCGCATGGTCACCAAGTTCGTGCCCGTGATGGAGCACTGCGATAGGAACCTAGGTGTCATTGGCCTCTGGGTGAATTCGACTGCTCGCATTCCCTGCCCAGGTGATCAAGCCTAGCAACTTACAACCCACTCGCAACATCCGTCTACGAGTCAAGAAGCGCGCGATTTCGGCATGAAAACCTGGTAACGCGCAAAATGCTCATCGCGCATGATGGCTACCTGGTGGCTGGGTGCAACGCCCCCGCTCCCGCAATTCCCGCGGCGTTCTTTCCGATTGGGTCGCATACAAGTTTGCGTTTTCCACGGTCTGTATGTACTATTACCTAGTCGCCGACATGCTGGATGATAATATCCCTTTGCGACCCCCGCAGTCACGATGGTAGGCAACGAGGCGTTGGTATGGGGGGCCTTGGGCCGTCAACCCTGTGCAGGCTGTGCTGCCTCGCGAAGTTACATCCTCAAATTGTTATTAAACATTAAGATAGGCTGCTAAGCTTCTCTAACAAACATTTTACACCTACTATACACACCGTGTAGGTCTTTAAAGAAGTTTTTATACTAAGTGGCACAGCTAAGAACACTAAGATGACGAAAGAACACGATGCGTTCAAGGCCGTCGAACAGCAGGCCACCGCTAGCATGACTCAACATCAAGATAGGCCGCTTGCGATCTACGTACACCTTAGGTATCACCGCATGAGCAGCAAAACTTAGGTACCTACTGAGCACTTTCGCCGAAAGATACATATCCAAGGCTACAGGAGTCTCAGGCGATCTCGTGTACACCTGATATGGAACAAGCGCAGTGTAACACTTCACCAGCTGAAATGACCATTTGCCGCTGCGGTTCACTGATAGCGATCCTTGATTAATAGTGTGTAGCAAAGAAGACGTCCAACGTACGATGAAAGGTTTCGAAGCTGTCGACCCAGATTTGAGCTACGTCAACCATGCTGCGCAGTTGAAGCTACCTGCTTGTACTTCTTCCAAGCGACTCTTTTTGATACCATCCAGGGAACCCCTACATGCCATAAACCCACCGACCACCGTTCAACGCGTACTGTCATTCTTACTTAGAACGTCCACCTTCCGTCCAAAAGCAGCCCCGTTGCTGATGCCTGTGCCCTTTTGCCGCGTCTCTTCCGCATCCTCCAGTTCCACACCGTTGAAAACATACGACCCCATACAAACAACAAAGCCTGCCAGTTTGAGAGACACTCCCTGCACCGTGCGAAAGTGAATATGTAACATCGTATCCCAATCCGCAGGATCAATATGCGTCCAATGCAAGCGCAGTGATCGCGTAAGAACGTGGATGCCGAGAACGACGAGAGACAGACCAGGTATATAAGCGTAGCGCCACGGAATTAGCTTAGCGATGCTTTGGAGGACCGTATTTGTGCGCTGTTCAGAATCGGTCATGACTCTCATATCCGGCAACTGTAGGTCCCTGAAGACGAGCCAGATCACACAGAGATGGGCGCCGGCATGAGATACGAAGTACCCAAACACGAGGACGAGCCAGATCAAGAACTTGTAGTATCCGCCTGGGTCCTGGTGCGTGAACACCGTGTGCAATGCGTGGCCGAAAGTGAAGAAACCGAGTAGCAGGATGTACAGGCCGGGTATGTAGAGGTAGCGGAAGGGAATGCGATAGAGGACTTGGAACGTTACATTGTTTGTTGTTGAGGTGTCGTTCATCTTCAGACGCGTGTAGATGTGTTGTAGATGCGTGGTAGATGTGTCGTGTATTCTGGTGGATAGTCGCCCCTCCGGATGAGACGGCACACTGATCCGAGGAACTCACGCGAACTGTGCCGCATAACCTCGTTGAAGAGGATGTGTAGTATGACAAACTGCGACTGAAGGCACGTCTTGCAAGCTAACCGGTAAGACGCTATCAATTGATTTATTCTGCGCCCGATTGTAACTACCACCTGACACAGTCAATGCGACTCAGCTCACTGAACGATGTGGCGACCAGTCTCACGAATGCAAGATTCTCAGTCAGCCTGAGGTCTCTGCAGTCACCAGCAAGCAGTCAATATGAGAATCCACAACCCGACTTATTCGATCTCAACACCACTGCTATGCGTTGATCAACCCCGGTACAAAGATGGCTGGGGTCGGGATGATCTAGCGGCACTGCGCACTTGCTCTTCCCATTCAGCACAACATCTTTGGAGGTTGGAAGCAGGGGTACAATCACGCAGCCTTGCTTCTCGAACTGGTCAGCGAAAGTTCGAATTAGGAATGGATAATGGAAAGTCCAAGTTTGGTAGCGATGAAGTGCAAGATGCTCAACTAGGATGGAAATTCGATTGTTTAGAGGCCGAGCTCATTTCTGACGACACTCTCATAATCGTAGTATGTTGAGCCCAATGAATGGTAATAGGACACCAAACGAGTTGCCCGTAATGATCTGCACTCATATGAAGTGCAGTGACTCGCTTCTAGATGAAAGCCTTCTGAAGCTCCTCGTTCCGTCGATCACGGTGTTTGTAGCGGTCTCCCTCGCGTTCCCTACTCTTACTATGAGCTCGTCGCTTGTCGCTGCGATGCGAAGACCTATGCTCGTGCCTGTCACGGCTACGACTCGGGCTCCTATGGCGATGCTTCTGGCGCGAGGATGAGCAGGCCTCCTTCTTGGGTGTCTGATGCTCGTCGTCGTCCGCCTCCCGCCTCTTCCTTTTGAGATGTCGACTCCTCCTCTCCTCCCGCTCTTGGGCTGACCGTAGCTCCATTAGCTCACGGTCGCGTTCTGCAGCCCATTGCTTCCTATCCTGCTTCGACTTCTTCAGCTGTGTCTGTGCTTTTTGCATGAATGCGAAAGGGTCGTTCGTCGATATGCGCGCCTGCTCCCGTTCTTTGCGACGCGGGTCTTCGTTTCCCCAGACGTTTTTGTTTGTGAAGCCTTCATAGAGTGCCACATCTTGCTTCTCGCCTGTGGTGGGTGCAGGCTTTTGTACGGCAGCGTACCAGGGTCGGTCGATACCACCCCTTCCTGCTGCATTGGAGAAGCGCATTGTGAATTGGTCTTCGATGGCCTTTTCTTTCCTGCGTTTCTCCTTCTCTGCGTCCGCATTCCTCCCACGCTTGATGGCCTCTTTCATGTCCACCGGGAACAAGTCAATGTGGCCGGTGTGGTCCTCCAACGGGGCATCGGATGCGGTGCTCCGTAGCTTCAGCACTTTCGGGTCTTTTGCCTCTTCCTCAGGCCGAGCCGTGATGGACTTGGCCATGCGTATATCAGCGTCGGTATCATCCTCACCCGCAAGCCTCCTCCTCTTTCTGTCATGACCGCGATCATCCGTGTTGCCTGAGCGCCTTGATGACGGCGCCTTTGTGGGTTCTTCTGCTGGCAATGGTGGGGGCGTCCGGCCTCGAAGGATGGCGGCGCGTCGCTCAGCATCGAGTTCTTGCTTGCGCTGGTCATCAGCGGCTTCGCGGGCAGCAGCGGCGGCCTCGTCGGCCTTGACCCGCGCGATGTTGTCCGAGTTGTAGACGTTCCATGACTTCTTGCCTAGCAGATGCCTGTGAGATTGTAAGCGACTGTGATGTGAAAAGTGTGGTGACGCGATACTTACAGAGGCATGGTGATAGACCTCAGGGACACAAGATCAGAGAGTGAAGTGTGCCGCACATGGTCGGACTGGCGAGCTTCTTAACTGTGGGCAGCGAGGTCGGGCGCGGAAACATCGCGGTACCCGTCGACGCGAACGGGAGCTGCCTTGCATTAGCGTCAAGCGGGGAGGCAAGCGCAAACCATGGTGCCTGCCTTCACCCCAGCTCCCCCACACTGCTATTGGCATAGACCAAAAAGGCGACTGGGGCTTTTTCCCAGATTCATCGCGTTCACGGTGTCGATCTGGTCTCGTTCTCCTGAGCCAACGCTTGCAGCAATTGTGTCGTTGCTTCTTCCTAGCGTGCGCCCACTCGCGGAAGGTTGTCCCAACCTCCCTGCGGAAGTCGTCTAGACCTCTGCATGAGCTCCCAAGACGCGATCCCTGCCTACATAACAGGACGTGTAAGACCATGTACTACTTGCAACTAAAACTTTGCTGAAGACGCCATCCTCCACACCAATGCCTGCATCATCGTTCGGTACATCCTAACTAATCGTTAATTGTTGCTTTTTGGCTCGACTTCATCCTACGGCACTCCTCTTCCGAAACGGAGACTTTAGACGAAAAGCACTTCACCTCACCATGCCAACCTGGCTCGTTCACGGCTTTCGGTGGCCCCGCGCCCAAATTCGCATTCATGTTATTCTGCAGAATCTCGACGATGCTGCACCGGAATGGCTAATGGCTCCTGCCACCACAGCCTGTCTGATACAGAACTTCAAGAGCCAATGGCCCCAAGAGATGGCTGCGCTACCTGATTTACGCTTCATCGAACAGTACGACCCCGATGATCTCACCGTCAAGGATCAACCATACGCATATGTGTGCGATGTTGTGCATGAGATCAGACTCGGAGCAGATGTGGAGGAGATGAGGGGAGCGGGGCTGGGAGATGACCAGTGGGCGGCCATTGCAGACCTCCGGGACAAGGTGGCGCCAGGAGAGAAATTGGGCTGGTTCGTAGTAGTCAATGGCGATGTGGAGAGATGGGCTCCGCCGCTGGAGGAAGAAGACGACGACATAACCCCAGAAGCCAGCCATGTATCAAGTCACAGGAGCAGCATGGCACAGTCGGATTCAACCCGCAACAAGGAACAAGAACGCCCTTCTTCCAGCCGGAGTTTCAAGAAGTGGTTCGGAGGAAAACTGAGGAAAACGAAGAGGCAAGCTGAATCATAATCACATTGGTGTAGACGTATGCTAACCTGCTGTAGTGGAAGGAACCTGAGAGGCGATACGCCAGAGGAGCCGGTTCCACCATTACCGCCAATCTCACCCCGTTATGCCCTTCAAGCTTCAAATGGAAAGGCGCCCGCACAGCAGAAGACGGCATCGTGATTCCTGGTGATAGACAAGTTGATGAGCATGGTGTATCACGTGGTAACCAATAGACACGCGTGTGGTTGCTGGAATACCTAGATACTATTTCGCGCAGCAGTTTGTAATTAGAATACAGATAGTTCTTTAATTCTGTCTCCAACCGATGGCCTGGGCACACAGCTAGCTGTAGCAAGGCCTACTCACAGCCACTGTGCATGTCTCTTACTGTGTGTGCCCGTCGCAAACTCACCTTTTGGGTTAGCGTTGGCTGTGCTTCCGCGCACGTGACACGCGATTGCCTAGCTCAAATTATTATCCAAGTCGCGACCAACGCTTCAAACACGCCGCCTCGGCACCACTGCCACACACTTTACTGCTGGTTTCACCAGGGAATTCCTCACTCGCGACCACCGAGTCTCTCCCTGTAATATCGTCATAGTTTCCGTTCGACCGCTGCTCCGTCCGACGTCGTAAACCTTGCGCAACTTGCGCCGCGCTCCAGCCAGAGCCTGCAACTACCATTCCTGGTCAACACCCCCAGAACCACCGCCAAGATGAGTCGACGCGACTTTCTGTCGATGCCCGCGCCCGAGAACTATGTGGCTGGTCTCGGAAGAGGAGCCACTGGCTTCACAACGCGAAGCGATCTCGGTCCCGCACGGGAGGGTCCCTCGGAGGAGCAGATGAAGGAGATGCTAGCAAAGCGTGCAGCATCGCTAGGCCAGGCCGCTCCCTCGGCGTATGGTGTCACGGAAAAGAAGGAGGAAGAGAGGGATGAAGAGGAGGATCGATTTCAAGATCCCGACAATGAAGTCGGTCTCTTCTCGAGCGGCATGAACTACGACAAGGACGATGACGAGGCAGACCGCATATATCAGGAGGTTGACGAGAAGATGGACAAGCGACGCAGAGCCAGAAGGTTAGTACCCCCACTTTCATTTACCCTATGCCCCTTCCCCTCCCCTCTATCGTTATTATCGAAGTATTCATCGTGTGTTTTTCCACGAACAGATACCGATGTCCGCCCTAGGGAAGCTCGCGAGCAACAAGAACGAGACGAATACGAACGAAACAACCCCAAGATCCAGCTCCAGTTTGCCGATCTAAAACGAGCCCTCGGTGGCGTCTCAGAAGAAGAATGGGCAGCCCTGCCCGAGGTCGGAGATATGACGGGTAAAGCGAAGCGCGCACGCGAAGCTCGACTGGCAAATTCGAGGTCCTACGCCGTACCGGACAGTGTTTTGGCCGCGGCATCCAAGAGCGGCGAGCTTGATACCACGATATCGTCGGACGCTGACGGCATGACGACGAATCTCGCAAGTATCGGAGCTGCCCAACTGTCTGCCTTGACTGTACGGCTCGACACAGCAGCAAGCGCCCCTGGCACACAAACCACAACGACCTCTGGAACCTCGACGTCTGTAGACCCCAAGGGATACATGACGGCGCTCAACAAAAAGGAAGCCATGGGCGAGGAAGTTCCAGTCGAGGACATCAACCGCGCGCGCGTACTGCTAGAATCGGCTGTCAAGACCAACGTACACAATGGTCCGGGATACGTTGCGTTAGCGCGACTTGAAGAAGTGGCCGGGAAAGTTCACACAGCCAAAAAGGTCATTGCTCGCGGGTGCGAACTTTGTCCCAAATCGATAGTCGTTTGGGAGGAAGCGATCAGGCTGAACAAGGACAATCTCCACAACGCCAAGATCATTGCTGCCAATGGCATCAAACAGAATCCCAAGGCCGTGAAGTTGTGGCAAGCCGCAATCGATCTAGAACAAACTCCGGCGTCTAGGAAAAAGGTCACTCGTCAAGCTCTCGACCACAACCCCCAGAGTGTCGAGCTATGGAAGACCCTCATCAACGACACGGAAGAGCTTGATGCAGTCCGCTTACTTTTCGCCAAAGCTACTGATACCGTGCCTCTTTCCGAAGAATTGTGGATTTCATACGCCAGGGTTTCTGAACCGGAAGACGCGCAGCAGATTCTTAACAAGGCTCGCAAAGCCATCCCTACCAGTTGGGCAATCTGGATTCATGCTTGTAGGTTACAAGAAGAGCTAGGCAAAGTGGACATGCTGGACATGATCATGACCCGAGCTGTGAAGTCTCTGATCAAGGAGAACGCTATGATCAAGCGTGAAGAGTGGCTCTCTCAAGCTGAGATATGCGAGGAACAAGGCAACACTGGCACAGCTGCTGCAATCATCAAAGCGACTGTGGGCTGGGGTCTTGACGAAGACGACGAGCGTCGAGACGTCTGGCTCGAAGACGCCAGGAGCGTCCTGAATAGGAATAAGCCGGAAACAGCCAGAGCCATTCTCGGTTTTGCTGTCGCTATCTTCCCATACAGTACGACGGTTTGGCACGCGTCCACCGATCTCGAAAAGCATCATGGTACAACAGATACCCTCCTCAGTGTCCTAGAGCGTGCAGTTAATGCCTGTCCCAACTCGGAGTCACTCTGGCTGCAATATGCTCGAGAGATGTGGCAGTCAGGGAACCCTGAAGGTGCCCGCCAAGTTTTGGGCAGAAGTTTCGAAGCTCTACCAGGCAACGAAATGCTGTATACTCGCGCTGTTGACTTTGAAGTTGACGCTGGTAACTATGAGCAGGCACGCAGCTTCCTCCAGATCGCTCGTGAATCAGCTGCTACCGACCGCATCTATATGAAGTCTGCTGTCCTTGAACGACAGTTGGAGAACTACGAGACGGCGATCGACATCTGCAACCAAGGCCTGCAGAACTGGCCGGGCAGCTGGAAGTTACATGCCATCAAGGGTCAAGTTTATGAGCAGCTATCGAAGTTACCGGAAGCTCACGAGGCATTCAACATTGGTACACGTGCGGCACCAAAAGCTCCAGTACTGTACATCCTCCTGTCCCGGTTACAAGTAAAGCAAGGCGCAGTCGTCAAGGCCAGGTCAACACTAGACCGTGGCCGACAACAAAACCCAAAGAGCGCCGAGATCCTTCTAGAGCAAGTCCGTCTCGAGCGTCGCGCGAACAACACAAGCGCCGCCCAACAGCTAATGGCCGGCGCTCTGCAACAGTGCCCCAACTCCGGTCTACTATGGGCAGAGAAGATCATGCACCTCGAAGGCCGCACCCAGCGTAAACCCCGCGCCCTCGAAGCCATCAAGAAGGTCGAAAAAGACCCCCTCCTCTTCGTAGTCGTCGCACGCATCTTCTGGGGTGAGCGCCGTCTCGACAAGGCCGCAACGTGGTTCGTCAAAGCCGTCACCCTTGACAGCGACTACGGCGATGCTTGGGTCTGGTACTACAAGTTCCTGGAACAACACGGCACAGAGGAGAAGAAGGAGGAGGCGCTTTCGAAGGCTGCTATGGCGGAACCGAAGCATGGTGAGATTTGGCAGAGCGTGGCGAAGGATCCGAAGAATGCGAGGAAGAGTGTCGAGGAGATTTTGAAGATTGCGGCGGCGAAAGCGGAGTAGAATGTCGCGGTTGAGGGAATATTTTATGAGTAGGTCTGTTTTTGGAAGATTTAACGACTCAGCAATTCTGAAACCATTGAGATATTTGGCAAAAACACACATCTTGCTAGGGTAGGATCGCGAGGTGTCTTGACACATGGTCCCCATCGTGGGATTCTCTCTTCTGTAGGCCTTTTGAACGCATTTGGTTCTAGTCAGCTAGTGAATTAATACAGGCAGACCCAAATCACGCATATGTCCTAATGCATTGACAAGTGCAAGCTCAGTCATTATAATGAAGAAACGCTTACGTAGTCAAAGCAAACAAGGATATCTCATTCTTCTTGTTGATACTATCATCAACACGGGTATAACGAAGTCGCAGATGAGCGCAAAAGCAAACCCATCAAAACTCAACTAGAAACTCTCCTTTACACGACAACAATGCGCAGAAGGGAAGATTGCAACAACTCGTCGTGCTCACATTAGGAAGACGCTCACGTCCTCATCACGTGATCCTTCTCCACAATCTTCTTATCCTCTACACCAGCAGCACCACCCCCACCACCAAGCGGCTCATCAACATAATCCGCATGCCCACCCTGCTCGTGAAGTTCAAACAGCGGCTCCATGGGCGCGACATCCTGTCGCAAGACACGCTTCTTGAGGTACCACGGCAACTTCTTCGTGTAGTAAGCCGCGAACTGGCGGTTACCAACATCAAAGACCGTATCCAGTTCTTCCAGCGTGAGTGCCTTAGTCTCAGGCAAGAGGAAGTAGGCGTAGATGAAGCCGAAGAAGTTCCAAGCTGCGTACCAACAGAACGCACCCGTTGGTGTGAAAGCAGCCTCAAGAGCCGGCCACGTGAGGGAGAGGATGAAGTTGAAGCCCCAGCAGGTAGCTGTGGCGAAGGACATGCCGACGTCGCGGAGGTGAAGTGGGAATGCTTCTGCAGAGTATGTAAAGGGCACGGGGCCTTCACCGGGGGAGTAGACGGCCATGAAGACGTAGATTGCGGCGGCGATGGATCCAAGACGTTGCGGGGATGGCGTGCCATCGGGGTTCTCGGGTAGGTAGAAGGATAATCCGCACCAAAGAAGACACAGACCCATAAGAGGGAAGGTCGTAAGCAAAAGGTTCCTGCGGCCGAATGTATCGATGGTGTAGATTGCTGGGATCGCGAAGAGGAAGTTCGTTACGCCGGTGCCCATGGATACGAGCAAAGCTTGGGGCGTGTCAAAACCGGCAGCTTCGAAGATGGAGGTACTGTAGTATGCGATGACCTAAGACTACTGTTAGCGACTGAGATAGCAAGTGAAACCGAGGGATCTGGAGTGCATACGTTGACTCCACAGAATTGCTGCATGAACATGACGAAGAAGGCGCTCTGTGCAGCGCGACGGTTGCGACGGACGATGAAGAATTCTTTGAACGGGTTTCGGCCCTCGCGTTCCGCGTTTTCAATCTCAAGAAGCTTATACGCGTAGTACATGTCGCGTGCAGCTTGGATCTTGTGCGCGCGTAGTCGACAAAGTGAGTTGAACGCCTTGTCGTATTTGCCTTTCTCCATGTACCTTTGGTTCAGATTAGCTCAAGGCAAGGCCAATGAACTGCGAGTCGGAAACTTACCACCGCGGCGATTCTGGGCAAAAGTATACTTGGACGCAGACAATCATCGGGGGGATACTGGTGGAGGCCAACATCCACCTCCATGGCGAATTTTCACCGCCAATGATTGTAACATTCTGAAATGCGACGGAGACGACGAAACCCAGCATAATTCCGAAAGCGGTCCACATTTGCCACATCATGGTGAGGGCTCCACGGATGGTCTTTGGCGCAGATTCGGCAGCGTAGACAGGCGTAGTCGAGGACTTTGCGCCGACAGCAAACCCGAGCATGAAGCGCGCGACAAGAAGGTTTGGCCCTATCGTAATCGTCAGCTCTCAGTTCATACGTCTATTGGCGAGTCTTTACTCACAGCTTTCAGCGGCCGCCATCCAAATACCAGTGATGAAAGAGATGATGCAAGAGATGAAGATGGTCCCACGGCGGCCAAAGAACTTGTTCAGGGGTGCGTTGGACCAGCATCCGATGAGACAAGAGCAAAGGTAAGGAGCCCCGTTAAGCAGACCTCGAAGCCACACCTGGTCCTCTGTAATTCCGAATTCTCTGAAGTAGAATCCCTGGACAAGATGTTAGTGGCGGGAAACGATAAGATGGGAACGGCAAAGCAACTGACCTGAGCACCGTTCACAGCCGTCTGGTCCATTCCTTGCACGATGGCAGATCCAGCGCAGAGCACAACCAAGAAATACAGCATTTTAGGTTGAGACCACCGATGGGTAACCTCGTGTCGCAGCCAGTCTTTCTCTTCGGTGGACAGTTGATTGACGTATTCAAAACCATCGTCTCGTTGACCTACACGAGCAATGAGGGCGCCCTTGCGGAACTCATCCTGGTACTCCTGTAGGCCCTTCTCAACACACCATGCGTCGACGTCGGCTAGGACGTGTTCCTCGCTATAACCGGCTAGGGGGTTCCTGAGCTTTGCGGCGACCGAAGCCTTTCGCTGCGGAGCAGCGCCGGCATGTTCATGATGCTGTCCGGCACCAAAGTCGGACTTGTCACTGCCCGATGATGAGAAGTTGGGCTCGGTAGCCTCGATGTCTGGCTTTCGACGAGACATGGTGACGACTGATCACAAGTATCGCGTCTAGATGGGATCTCCTGGGGGGAGTGGAGATGCTGATCGCAAAGTGGAGGAGTAAAAGGACACACGACCAGATGCCTGGGAACCATGACAGGTCGTGTTATATAGGGTATCCGGGGCACAGTTCACGCCCGCATTTTCTCCATCAAAGAGCGGGTCAAATCCTGCACCAGGGTGACAATCCCCATGTTTTCTCCACACCATCCTTCTCCGTTGCACTGGTTGGCGTATGTAACTATACATCGAGATCAGACACGGGGCGGCCGCGCCGAGAAATGGAGTTGTATGTTTACCCAAGATTAACCAAGAAGACATGTCTGGGACGATGTCATTGTGGGCACACGCGCTTGTTGATTTCTCGGCGGAAGCTAAATCTATACTTGGCAGTGGAGCGCGGCAGGGCGTTCTGGGTAGCCAAGAAAGCACGTGAAGTCTCGTCGTAGCTCGCCTGAACATTGTTGAGCGTTCCGACCAATGGGGATTTTGTCGGTAAGGCTTGAGGGAACAACGTCGTGGTGAACGATTACGACGCCACATGACGAGCTTGGCGTCAAGCGGAATCCGCACTTGGCAGGGCGCATCTTTACCAGAAATGGCATCCCGTCTTATCGACTATCGGCACCCAGTTCCGGCCTCGACTCAAGGCTGTCAGCGCTCTGCATGCTCAGAAGTAGTGAGCCTGAGAAAGGAGCGTAGACAAAGTTTCGATGGGTGATAGAAAGGATAGTATTCATTGCTGGCTCGTAGGAAAATGCGACTGTTATACTTGAGACCTGGAAGTCTGGAAAGTGAAAAAGAAGATTGTCTTGGAAGATATTTACGAGCCGTGCGAACCGCTGAAAAGCCTGCAGAGCTTGAGCTTAGTAGAACACTTCTTTCGATAGTATGAGGCTTCAGTCCACTTGGGCGTGGGTCCACGCGCCGCGCAGCAGCAGATTATCCATTTCCTTGGAAACCGTCTCGTTCGAGGCCTTGAGCTTCAAATAGTGCTGGCTGGTCCTGCGTTCGTCTTCCACCCAGATGTTAGTGCCGTTAGGGAACAGAAAGTTGTACCCATTCTCGTTTCCGTACTCGAACCAACTGCCCAGGCCTCTGCCTGCATACACCATGGTCAAAAAGTCCCATGAGTATTCGGAGGTGTTGTAAGACCCCCAGTACTCCCAAGCCGATTTAACTGGGTCATTTGGGGGTCCACACACAGTAAACCGTGCGCCCGACAGGACTTCGACGCCCACCTCTGCGCCAAGGAAGGTCATCGGAACACAATCGGGCCATGTGTTGATGACGTGTGGTGCGTTCTGAATCGCGAAATTGTACTCCGCATCGATGGCTGGCTCTTGCGAGTAACCCCCACCCATAACGACCAGTTCCTTGACCTTTGTCTTGACAAGTTCATACCCATCCAACACGGAGTATTTATCACTGGTCGTATTGAGAAGGCCAGACAACGATCCCATGAAACCAATCGACACGACAGTCACACTGTTGTTTCTCGCTTCTGCCAGCGTCTTCCGATACAGCTCTACTGGATCCCATGTCTTATTGACTTGCCCATTAGGCACCGAGCCGCCAGACCATCCAGCAGCAACTTTGCTCGCGTACTCTCCGCCAAATGGTTCAGGGGATGTGAGGTTCGTGTAGGGTCTCGGCAGCCCAATTGGGACGGAAGAGTAACCGTAGTGGTTCACGATTGCCGACGCAGCGAAGGCAGAGTATGTCGAATTGACGTTGATGTTTACGGCGAGGAGGTTTGTGTTCGGCAAAGTGCACGCGAGGAGTAGGGCTGCGGTATCACTGTTGCACTATCAGCCAAATGTCCAGGTTTTACGTGGTACAGGACACTTACTCAATAGCTTCAAAAAGATCAGCATCCACAAACAAGTTCTTTGTCTCTGGTGTTACACTCGACGCGACTGAGATCGCAAACGACAAGACTGCCAGCCAATACGGCAGCGCGAAACGTGGAAACATGGCGTCGCAGACTCAAGGCGATGGAAGGCAGGAAAAGAGACTGGAGAATACACGGAGGCTAGCAAGAGGCGTAAGGTTGCGAATGTTGCGGCATCCACGGTGTACAAGGAGGAAATACTTAACCTTTCAGTCTTCCTGAGTACTGCAGTGCGACGCCCCGCCATCGGATCTCCACAGTGAAAGACTTCGGCGATAAACGGCAGATCCAGGTTCCTCATTGTACAGTAGTGCGCAGATCAGATCGAATGAAATGTCGCAATCGTGGTGTACAGCATGCGGCGTGCGATAAGGGCGCGTGTAAGGGTTTGTCGCGTTTAGGCATTTCGGTGTCATCCCGGATGCGCAATTGAGGCGACCTGGGATGTCTTTCCTCGTTCTCTTCATTGCGCTCTTGCTGTGGTACTGTGATGCCGTGGAGCTAATGTGGTGGTCGAGTTCAGATGACGTGACGAGATCTGTGACGATCGTATCCGCCAGCTCGGAAGCTACGAAGGCATCACTAATAAGCATCAGCATGCGCCGGTTTCTTCGACAAAGGATACTTTGCAGGCTATCTTCTAATCGTGCGACACAACTGCCAAAAACTACAGATATGCACAAACTCGCAATCTACTTGGCCGCATCGCTGTTAGGGTTGACTGCCGCTTATCGCGAATGTGCCGACGCGAAAGACGTCATCGCCAAGCTCCAACTCGAGCCAAACGTAGAGAAGGGCTACTTTCGACAAACCTTTCAAGATACCGGTACCATCGGCAATCGCTCATACTCAACCGCCATCTACTATCTACTCGAAGGCCAGTCCGGTCCATCTTACTGGCATCGCGTTACCGATGCTGTCGAGATATGGCACTTTTACGCTGGCGCCCCTCTGAAGCTTGAGCTATCGTGGAACAACGGCACTGCGACTCAAAAGCAGATTCTAGGTAGCGACATCTTCAGGGACCAGGCTCCGCAAGTCATCATCGCAGAAAACCAGTGGCAGCGGGCGACCAGTTTAGGCAACTGGACGCTGGTAGGCACGACGGTCGCACCTGGCTTTTCGTTCGATGGCTACGAGTTGCCGGGACCAGAGTTCACGCCAGACGACGGTCATGGATCCCACAGTCTGTAGCGAAGCAGGGACACAGATACGCCCTCGAACCTAAAGAGGCTCCATGACCCCTATCTTGCCACATTGTCGACGCAAGGCTACCGGTGATGCCGGAGTCCGCTAGGCTCACCGACTTATCCACCACGACTCAGTTCGACAATCGCTCGCAAGCCCAACATTCGTAGATATTCGCAAGAAGACATCAAAACCAGGGTGAAAACGTCCATGACTGCGCACGTGGAACCCAACTTTGAAGCCCCATTTGGTTCGCTCCGCGTACCGACATCATTAGCTGCAACATCTTTAACGTCGGACCCGAAATCTTCAGTACAACCATATTACGGCTAGTCTGCTTTAAGAGAACAAGAGAAGATGTAAATGTTTGGGTTCTTACCTTGTCAGGAGACAGTGGGCTGATCGGAGCGCGCATAATGTCCGTTGGATTGCCCGCTGCCGGACTTCGCTTCCTCGCGATCTAGACCTTGCATCACGCGACAAGATATCCGAAAACACCACTCCAGGCCCTTGCTATGTTTATGGAAGAGGAGGCTTATCCTCGGATCTTCAGATGCATCAGCTGTGGCGCGCCTTCTCATGGTCTATCTCCGACTGAGCCATGCGAACGAGGAAGACACCAGAGATAGGCAAGCTCACACACCAAAACCCATCTCAATATTATCAGATGATAGTACACAGACCACTGGTATCTCCTCGTGATGATGCAGTCTTCTCCTTAGGCTCCAGTCGCACCCCCGAGGGTCGACCACTGTACTCCGCTCGCGCAACGCAGTCATTCTGATACCGATCAATCTACCATAACACACAGACTTGATGATACGCGCATTCAACTGTCCGTGGCGTCAGAAGCTGCTACCTGTCTCAGCAACACTAACTTCTGGTATCTCTAGTCGTACATACGATTCAGACGACAGGCTTCTCAGCACGCGCATTCACAAGTCATTGATTTCGCGCCACTTTAGCCCTTTGCAATGTTCCTACTACAATCCGATGGTGGCTCACGGCTGAGTAAGCTCCAACGTACAAACAAGAGGAGCGGGTTGGCTGCGGACTTTGCGCAAGCCACGACGTGTGATCTAAGCGTAGCTGCTTCGGGCACTGGGTTGCCGCATCCTTCCCGCCGCCTGATGCAGATACGGTGTGCCCTAGTCAGGAGTGAGCGATCAATACCCATGCTGACTGTGTTCGTGTATGACTACGAGGTCATCCATCTCCATCACCATTTGCCCACATTCACATTCGAGCGAGGCGTTCCAAACAATACGACATCCGAATGTCAAATCTCCGTTCTTCGCAGCTCAAAGTCATACTATCATTGTCTTCATTCGTGGACATGGCGAAAGGGTGGGTCCGTATTCCGCCATGGCGTTTGCGGAAGCAGTCGAGTGAGCAGAAGGACTATTGATCATCTGTGCTGAAGCATGAAAACCATCTGTCATGAAATCAGATATAAGAGCTCAAACGCTCTGCTCCATTGCTCCACAGCAGCATCTTCGGCAGCGTCCTCGCTTCGCACTGTTGTCTTCTTTTCTGTCGATCTTTATCACTCAACACTCGTTACTTCCATCGTATTAAGCTGAGATGAAGTCTTTTGCCATCCTCGGGACGGCTCTCTTAGGCCTTCTCGTTCCAGTAACTACCGCGATAGCGATTCCGTCTGAGACCACTGAGCTCGCGCCTTTTACGCCAAAACGAGATGGCCTCGAGGAACGTCAGTCATCGGCGTGTGTCAATGGTCCCACTACGAGGAATTGCTGGACCAGTGGATTCAACTCTTCTACGGACATGTACACCTCATGGCCTAATACCGGTGTGGTTCGCTCCTACAATCTACGCATCGAGAATACAACTTGCAACCCTGACGGTGCTGGGTCAAGGGTTTGCATGTTGATCAATGGAAGAACTCCGGGTCCCACCATCGTTGCCAACTGGGGTGACACCATCAGAATCACTGTTCGCAACATGCTTCAATCCAATGGCACTTCCATCCACTGGCACGGCTTCCGCATGCTCAACAAGAACATCCAGGATGGTGTCAACGGGGTAACGGAATGTGCGGTAGCACCGGGTGACCTCAAGACGTACGAATTCCAGGCGACCGAATACGGCACGACATGGTATCACTCGCATTTCTCGCATCAGTACGGAGATGGAGTTGTCGGAACGTTCATTGTCAATGGTCCTGCCACCGCAAACTATGACGAGGACCTTGGAGTTATGCCAATTACAGACTGGTTTTACAAGACCGCCTTTCAAGCAGCCTCCATCGCATTCCAGAATGGACAGGCTGGTCTGGGTCCCCCAGTACCCGACAACATCCTGATCAACGGCACTTCTAAGAACGCAGCCGGAGGTGGTGCTTACAATCGAGTGACGATGCAAGCGGGTAAGCGCTATCGTCTGCGACTTGTGAACACTGCAGTCGACACTAGCATGACTGTTAACCTCGACGGCCATCCCTTCCAAGTCATTGCAAACGACTTCGTTCCCGTCGTCCCATACAACACCACCCACCTTCAACTTGGTATCGGCCAACGCTACGACGTCATCATCACTGCCAACCAGACAGCTGGAAACTACTGGTTCCGTGCCGACGCGAACGGCCTTTGCCAGTCACGCTCCATTCTCCCCGGACGCGCCATCTTCACGTACCAAGGCCAGACCGTGGCTGATCCCACCTCAACTGCTCCAGCTAACCCCTTCACGATCTGTGCTGATCCGATCACCACCCCAAAAGTCGCAAAGAACGTGCCCAGCACCACATTCGCCGCCCAAGCCAAGAACCTCCCCGTCGCTTTCGGCCCAGTAGCAGCAAACGGCAATACAGTCCTCTGGACCATCAACGGCACATCAATCATCATCGACCCCGGAAAGCCGACCGTCCAATATGTCGCAGAGAACAACAACAGCATCCCGCAGTCGTACAACGTTGTGCAGGTACCATCGACCTCAGCATCCACTTGGACTTACTGGGTCATCCAGCAAGCTGTAGGCGCACCGCCCATCGCCCATCCTATCCATCTTCACGGCCATGACAGCTATGTCCTCGGCGGAGGTGACGGTCAATTCAGCATGGCAACGCACTTCAGCTCGCTGCGCTTCACCAACCCACCGCGTCGCGACGTTGTTCAGCTCAGGGGTAGCGGGTGGCTCGTTCTCGCGTACCCGACTGATAACCCTGGTGCTGTAAGTAGACACTCTCATCCCTACCATCCCAACCATCCCCCAATATCGCCACTGATATAACAAATACTAACTCCTTCTCCCCAGTGGCTCATGCACTGCCACATCGCCTTCCACGTCGGCATGGGCCTCGGCATCCAGTTCCTGGAGCGCAAATCCGAAATCAATCTTCCGGCTGCTGGCTCTGAGTGGAAGCAGAATTGCGCTAATTGGGCTGCTTACAAGGCTGGGACGACGGATGTTTGGCCTCAGGACGACTCTGGTCTTAAGAAGCGTTGGCCCCCTCTTGTTGAGGGTACCTCGTCGTTCATGCTGGACTAGGCTGAGCACGGAATGGTTCTCTCTTCGCAGGAGACTCCGAGGGCAAGCAATACTTCGTCCAGCTATAGGCGGTGCGATGCTCTTCCACTCGCGACGTTTGCTGGCAGCGGTCCGGCCTTCCCTAGACTTTGTATTCTCTTCTCACACTCCTTCAACCCTATTCTGACTTTACCCCTTCTTTCTCATACATATCTTGTCATTGCTGCTCTCCACTTTGTTTTGGGGGGCGACATGTACATACTTGCTCCGCTACTTCCACCCTTCTTGTAGATATTGCAATAACACCCCTTTCGCGAGAGTTATCCGAATTCGCACCCTAGACTATGTGCGACCATTTTTATCCTGATAATCTGTGTGGCGTTCAGATCCTTGAGCGCATACATGTCGCTAGTCCATCTCACCACCGCAGCCACCCAAGTACGCAGTTCATACCTCCACTCCACCCATCTTCACCCCAGACCCTTTCCGCATCCCATCCCATCTCGATCCCCACCCCCGAATCACCCCACCAATCTCCATCCGGCCATCGCACGGTGTTGCAGCTCTCGCTTACCACACCCAAGCCGCGAAGCACGTCTTCCCGTCCCATCCCAGCCAATCACCATCGTCTCAGAAATTGCCGGGTAAGCCCAGCACAAGGAAAGCGAGCGGGGAACACCCGACCTCCACCACCGCATTCAACATGCTGACCATCGTTTTTATGTTCCCACAAGCAAGCTGTAGCGAAGGAGGCTTTTCGGCGTAATCGTGATATATATCCAGCCAGTTGGGATACAGCTGCGTACTGACCGAGCCGTGGCGGCGGTATTCTGCGAATAGGACTGTCGAACAGTGTACACGGAGACCGAGGCGCACGGCTTGGAAGACGGGGGAGTGAGATGGATGAGTGGTTGACCAAGAAGAGGGCGCTCGAGATGTCGTGTTCCCCACTGTGCATGTGCGTGTGGAGGAGGAGTGGTGAGCGATGGCGGACAGGGAAGCTTTCGAGTTGATAAGCGTGGAGTACCCTGAGTTTGTGCTCGAGCTACAAGGCCATCGTATGGTTGCTACAGTACTACATTAGTTACTCTGCATCACCCGTGTATTGCAAGCATACCGACTACAACCACCATGGCGACAACAACAGTGACCTCGCACAGCACAGACTCCGATCGCATCGACAAAGAGCCACATCTCGCACACACATCAACCAACATCTCAATCAGCCCAGAGCTATTCGAGAAGTTGTATCTCGCGCCGAAGACACCACATGCAAATGAGAACGTCGGAAAATATGCTAATGCGACACCTTTGGGCTTCTTGGGGTGAGACCCTCTTTACGGAGTGGACGGTATCGATACTAAGAATGGCAGATTCGTCATCTCAACTTTCACGTTCTCCATGGTACTAATGGGTTGGGGCGGTGCCGCCGGAATGCAAGCAGTCGTGTAGGTCCATTCCCTCCCAACCCCATCCCAACTCCACCCCATACTAACCCCCATCCCCCTGCAGCGGCATATTCTTCTTCACAGGCCCCCTCCTCCTAACCCTCTCCACAATCTTCCTCTGGATCCAAGCCCAATTCTTCCCCATGATGGTCTGCGGTCTCTTCGCCGTCTTCTGGCTCTCCTTCGGTATGTTGCAACTGCCCACGCTGGGTCTCGCCGCCGCCTACTCCCCCACCGGCGATGCAGCAGCAGGGATGGTGAGCAAGGAGATGAACGCGGTCATTGCGTTATACTTGCTTGTGTGGGGTTTCGCGCTAGCGACGTTCTGGCTGTTTACTATCCGGATCAACATGGTCTTTGCGGGTATCTTCGGATTTGTGACGGTCGGGGCTTGGGTGCTGAGTGGAGCGTACTGGGCGTTGAGTACGGGGGATTTTGATAAGGCGTTGAAGTTGCAGAAGGTGAGTTACTCTGGCATTTTTTTGGGGTCGTTACTGATGCGTACAGGCTGGTGGAGCGCTCTTGTTCATAGTAGGCCTGCTGGGCTGGTACATGCTCTTCGTCATCATGGTTGCAGAGATGCGCTGGTCTATATGTCCGCCTGTTGGAGATCTTAGCAAATACTGGGCGAAGACGGATGTCGAGATTGGTGCAAATGCGAGCGAGAAGAAAGATTGAGCATGGGATCGTGTCTTTTGAAAGCGACACTGATGTTATGTAGATGGTGCGGTAATACTTCGCATGTAATTGCTGATGTAAAACTTTCCACAAGGACGCAGCTCGACGAGCAAACGAACTCATGGCCCTACAGTTCCCGCGACCTTCTTTTCCTGCAACTCTTTCCTGTCGCGTCTCTGTACAGCAACGGTCTTACTGGTGTACTTTCTCTTATCTACCGACGGAATGAAGAAGGCAGCCACCACTCCGAGCAGACCGAACGCTAAGGCTACTAGATACGACAAATGCGCACCCTCCAAGTATGCTTGCTTATTCCCCAAACTGGCTGCAGCTCGAATAGCAGGAGTTATACCTGGGATAGCTTGGTACCCGGTAGCTGTGTTCGCTCTCGCCGCGGTGATCAACCTAGTGACGATATCCGAGGAGAGATTGAAGGGGGCAAGATTGGCACGAACGCGCGCAGGTAATGCGTCTCCGTACTTGTTGTTCGTAACGTTTCCGAAGATGGCGGTAGCGACAGCGCCAGCAAGTAGACGAGAGGTTCCTGCAAGACCGGCTGCCGTGCCTATATCTTCCTGATATACGATTCCGAAGCCTACCAAGACCATGCCGTTCAAGAGGTTGACAGAGGTACAGGTTGAGATGATGACTGTTAGGATGATTGACTTGACGGGATTATCCATTGTAGATGTAGACATGGCGCCGACGCAGGCTGTCTGTAACGCGACGGCGAACATTATGACCCAACGTTGGTGTCCGATGACCTTGCTGAAAGCCACAATAATGCCACCGATGATGGTTCCGAGAGGTAGGACTTCGGCATACAAGCCTTTGGATATCTCGTCGGTGGCGTAGATGAGTTGGGATAGGCGTGGCCACAGAGTTGCGTTCGAGTAGTATTGCATCCTGTTATTCGTTAGATTGAACCGTATCATCGAATGAGATTACTTGCCCGCCTATGGCCATGACTAGCATCGGAACAGTGAAGTGGCGCAATGCTCTGAAAAGACGCGGCGGGAATAGTGGTGCGGTCAGATCGTAGTAGGCCTCATAGAATCCCAAACCAATCAGGGTTACCAGTCCGATGATGATCGGTGCGAGAACCGTCGCAGAAACCCAGGGAGCTTGTGATCCACCCCAGCTGACACCGACGATGAATAGTGTACATCCGGCCAGGAATAGAAACAACCCCAACCAGTCGAATTCGCGTAAAAGCTGTCCAGCAGTCTTGCCATGTTCAGCCTTCTTATCCTTCCAGGATGGCGGGTGGTAGAAGAAGAACAGAAGGGCAAGGTTGATAGCCTGGAAGCCTATCATGACATAGTAGCAAATACGCCAGTTGCCCGTCTGCTTGATGATGACCCAACTGACCAGGGGCATGATCTGTGCTATGATCGAGGCGGCGTCGAACAACCCAATAGTAACATGACGATATTTGCTCGGCACAATTTCTTGAACCGCACCAAATGCCATTTCCAGGAACCCGGAACCGCATCCAAACAAGGCACCGCCGGCGATCATCTGATTGATGCTTTGTCCGGTCGCCGAAACGATACCGCCGATGATGAGAATGATAGCTCCAGCAATGAAGAACCATCGCCTGCCGAATATGTCTGAAAGTCGTCCACCAACAGTGACAAACATCGCGCCACCAAGGTTCCACGATATCGTAATCCAGGTGTATCTAGGATCTGGACCAAGATCGGCATTGATATACGTGAGGATCGCTGGTGGGATGAGGAGGGTAAAGAGGTAGGCGTTGTAGCACATGGCCATGGACACGGCGGCCATCAATGTGCGAACTGGAATGAGTTAGATATAACTGGGTGGCCAGTCCGGATGTTGGGCATTACGCACAGGTCATGCCAACGTCTTCACCGGTGGTTTGTAGATGGCTGACGATCTCTTCGTTGGCATCATTGCTGTGGAAGTAGTTGTCGTGATCCGATGTATTCGTGCTGTGCTCGAGCGCTTCGATATGTGCCACCGGGGGCTCGTGGTCTCCTTTCGCAGCCATAGCGTAGCAAGCGACAATGCAGTATGAAATACTGGAAATATCCGAATACAGAGCTGGAGGATCAGCACTGTCATAAATACCGTCCCGCTGTTCCCTAGTGTGATCCGTCAGCTACCCCGGAATTCACCCCAAACATCCCCACCCATGCATGGAGATAGCGACATGGCACTTATGCACATGCAACCGACTCAAAATTCTAGTACACTTGGGGGCGTTGTACCGATATGAGCATAAGCACTGTCATTGCCGGTTTGGGTAAAGAACTGCATGTCGTATGGCGTCAGTGAGGGAATATGATTGGTCACGGCTCGTTCAGTCGGAAAAACATAGCCAATGCCGACTTAGTATACCCGGCGTTGGCTATCGTTGTCCTGTGTGCGCAACAGTCAGCGGAGGATAACGCACTGGAGATCGCATTGCTGTGGGAGTTTTGGTGTCTTTCAGAGCGCATGGTTTGCCATCCACCCAATGCATCTCTTCCAATCTCTGGTCTCGTATTCGAACGCCCTTGAGAAAAGACATGTGACCGCATTCGCTCGTTCTCGTAGGATGAGACGTGGGTTCGTCTGACACGCTACGTACTTGAAATGTGATGGTAGGTATAAGTGGAAGAACAAAGATCAATTTTTGCCATAGCCGGATATCGCGAGTATGTCGTAACGCCTTCAAATGCTGTATCCACAAACGCCGTCCAAAAGAAAAGAAGAAAAGAAAACCTCATAGAGCCTCGAGTTCGAAGTCGTCCAGCTTGTCGCGGTATTTCATGATGTTGCGCTTAATCTTGGAGGAGTCGACCCATGTGACGAAGTCTTCCATATTCCTTGAGACCAGGTAGGCTGGGTCTGTGATGACATCGGTTCCAACTCTTACGTGCTGTGTGTTTATTAGTTCCTGATTGTGTTTAAAGAGGCCATGTCTATAAAGATCATGTGCGACATCCAGTGTGCTTACCCCTTGTTCAACGAGTGTGACTGCAGATTGTACATGATCCGCCATGCGTAGCCGAGTCATGACAACTGGCAATCTCCTCCGCGCGAATGCGCTCACTGTAAGCTTGTGCTCGACATCGGATAGTTTTCCACGGCCGCCACCACCAGTTCCCAGCAAACCCATCGAGAACAGCTTTTCAAGTATCAGGTCCTCTTGCTTAGCGCGGAAGGGATCAGATGGGTCGAGATTGGCGATTCTGTGTGCAAGTTGTCGTAATGAACCTGCGAGCTGATTGTATTTGCGGTAGTCGTCGCGTCCTTGGATTGCGTAGCGGCGCATGACGGCGGCTTCTCGGTGGTCATTGTCGCTTTTGTAGGTGTTGAAGTCAACCTGCGAACGAATTTTAGTACCTGAGAACTATTCTGGAATGCTTCGCAGGCGCGAGGTAGCGCTATTGGACATGGCGAGGATGGCGGTTGTTCGCGCGGCCGTCCACACGGCGATGCGCACCGGCAGCGGGAAATATCAGGTGATGCATACCTTCTTCAAGAGCTTCTGCTCATGATGCTTGAGTTTGCGCACCATGTTGACGATGCTGATATGGGATTGTGGTGGGTGGTGGGTCGTGAGTGCTTGCGATGGCTTCGCGACGACGATGAAGATCCAAAGAATTATTTGACAGGGGTGCAGCGGGCGCTAGCGGTAGCGTGACTGCCCCTCCAATGACGCGTGGGGTGCATCCAAATTACTTTTCACTGTTCGGAGTCAAACACTCTTACAATCATCCCTCCGAATATCCCCAATTATGCCGACAGTTCACTTGCTCGACTATGTCGCCGGCAACGTCCGCTCCCTCGTCAATGCCATCGAGAAGGTTGGCTACACCGTCGAATGGGTCAAGACGCCCGCGGACGTGCCCTCTGCCGAGGTACCACCGCCCTCTCACCAAGACGCGCGCAACAATTGACAAGTGCTGATGCAGCATCGCCCCTAGAAACTCATCATTCCTGGCGTCGGCCACTTCGGCCACTGCATGTCCCAGCTAGAGAAAGCCGGCTACGTCGAACCCATCCGCGAACACATCAGGGCGGGGAAACCTTTCATGGGAATATGCGTCGGTGTGCAGGCATTGTTTGAAGGATCAGAAGAGAGTCCTGAGGTTAAAGGTCTGGGAGTCATCCCTATGCGACTACGGAAGTTCCAGGACGCAGACAAGAGTGTACCACACATCGGATGGAACAGCGCGAACACATCGCGCACCGGAGAAGTCACGGATGACTCATTGTACGGGCTGCGACCGACGTCGAAATACTACTATGTCCACTCCTACGCCGCGATATATGAGGAGGGTCTGTTAGAGAAGGATGGCTGGGCAGTCGCTACAGCACGGTACGGCGACGAGGAGTTCATCGGCGCAGTCGCAAAGGGAAACATCTTCGCCACACAATTCCACCCTGAGAAGAGCGGCGCAGCAGGACTTCGCGTCCTAAAGGCTTGGTTGGACGGCAATATGTCACAAAAGCTACCGGAAAAGTCATCAGCAGCCGAAACAAAAGAAGGCCTAACAAGACGCGTCATCGCCTGTCTCGACGTCCGAACCAACGACCAAGGCGATCTCGTAGTGACAAAAGGCGACCAATACGATGTCCGCGAAAAGGAAGGAGCCGGCGGCGGAGTGCGCAACCTAGGCAAGCCCGTCGAAATGGCAAAGAAATACTACGAACAAGGCGCCGACGAAGTCACCTTCCTAAACATCACATCCTTCCGTAACTGCCCCGTAGCCGACACACCCATGCTCGAGATCCTGCGCCGGACCAGTGAAACTGTTTTCGTTCCTCTGACAATCGGCGGAGGCATACGCGACACAGTAGACACAGACGGAAGCAAGATCTCCGCTCTTGACATCGCAACCATGTACTTCAAGTCCGGCGCAGACAAAGTAAGCATAGGCTCTGACGCCGTGACCGCAGCGGAAGAATACTACGCGCGAAGCAGCAAACTCTCTGGCACCACGGCCATAGAAACCATCTCATCTGCCTATGGTAGACAAGCCGTCGTCATCAGCGTAGACCCCAAGCGCGTATACGTCCCCTCGCCCGACGCGACTCCCCACCACACTATCAAAACCACAACTCCAGGTCCCAACGGCGAGGAATACTGCTGGTACCAATGCACCATCAAGGGCGGACGCGAAGGCCGCGACTTCGACGTCCGACAACTCGTCACCGCAGTCGAAGCCATGGGCGCAGGAGAGATTCTGTTAAACTGCATCGACAAAGACGGAAGCAACAGTGGATTCGACACAGAGCTCATCAACGACGTCAAAGACGCGATCAAGATCCCTGTTATCGCGAGTAGTGGCGCAGGACACCCCGGTCATTTCGAAGAGGTGTTTGCCAAGACGAAGACGGATGCTGCGTTGGGTGCTGGAATGGTGAGTATCCATTCTACTTTCATTCCGAACATGGATATAGTGACTAACATGTTGCAGTTCCACAGAGGCGAATACACAGTCAAACAAGTTAAAGACCACCTGCAAGAAAAGGGACAGGTCGTGCGGCCGTTCGAAAACGATATATAAACATATGTTTGGACTCCCAATGGAATCCCTGACTATGCCCTCTCTAGTATTTCGTAAACATGTATATATACAGAAGTAGAGTGTATCTCCGCCAGGTATCGATCGTGAAACGAGTAGACCCGCGTCAGCAAGTTGCCGCATCGTAGTGCAGCACTCCAGTACCATCGATGCGTGAAAACATGACCACTATTTCTCGTCAGATTCCGGATGCGTTGTCCTCATATCGCGAAATGCCGCGCCGTGCCATGTATCGACCTGCAAATGGTGTTCATACAGATATTCTGCAAATGGCTCAAACGAAGATGCTGCTTTTGGATGAGTGTCGCTTATATGATTCCGGGTCTTTGTTCACTTTCTCCTCTTCATAACCTTGGTGCACATATCCACCAATCCGGTCTTGGCTTCGCTTTCGGGGAAGAAGGAGATAGCCTCGATGGCTTTGTCGACGTAGTCTTGTGCCAGAGCGCGGGTTTGCTCCAGACCCGAACTTTGAGAAACGATTTCGCGAGCCTGTGTCAAACGATTAGCACTCCACTCTTCTCAACTCCCCGCACAATGCGGGCATATTCCAAGACTTACCCTCTGAACATCTCCCTCCTCAGAAAACTTCCGCCCAACCAATTTCCCCAAACTACTCTCCTCCTTCCACGCAAACAACAACGGCGCAGTCGCAAGTCCCAATTCCAAATCCGCACCCGCTGGCTTCCCGAGCTCCGCTTCGCTAACCGTGTAATCCAGCATATCGTCTACGAGCTGGAATGCAAGACCCAGGTTCTTTCCATACAGATACGCCGCCTCCACGACCTCGGGACTCGAGCCACCCAGGATAGCGGCGGCGCGACAGCTCTTCGAGATGAGGGACGCGGATTTGAGGTATGTTTTTTGGAGGTAGTATGCTACTGTGTCTTCTGTCCAACTGGGGTTCTTCTCGTCCCGAGCCGTGTTTTTGAGCTGCATGAATTCGCCCTCGACGAGGTTTGCGATGACGGTAGCGAGGAGTTCTGTGACTTCTGGGTCGCGGAGACGGGCGAGTGCGACGGAGGCACGGCCAAGCAGGAAATCGCCAGCCAGAACGGCCATTTTATTGCCGAATTCAATGTTCGCGCTGGGTGCGGCGCGGCGGGAGACGGAGTGGTCGATCACATCGTCGTGGAGTAAACTAGCCGTGTGAATCAATTCTGTGATTTCCGCGAGGCGGCGTTGGGAAGGGAGGATATCGCTGTCTTCAGCCGTATACGCAGAGTCATGTCGTATACTGCTAATAGGACTTTGATCCGGGTTCTCATCTGCCAGGATCCGTGGATTGGTTATCGAGATATCCGCGCTCTGGCTCCCGATTCCCAAGTCCCGTCTTGAACTCCGCGGTGTGAGGGCTGTGGCTCGGCTCATGAGCAGGACGAGCATGGGGCGCACGTATTTTCCTTCGCTTTGGGTGTAGTACTTTGCGACGGTGTCGAGGGTGGGGTGCCCGGATCCGAGGAGGGATCGTATGTTTCCGGTGAGGAACTTCATCTCGCGGGCGACGGTTTGGAAGGGGTCCATCTTGATGGGCGCATCCGGTGGCGGCGACGACATGACGTTTTGCGCTACGTGGGCGGCGGCGGCCCAGGACGACTGGTTTCGCCGCCGCGAGGGGTGGTGGAGGCTTGGTGTCGCATTTTTCTGCGTGTGTATTGAGCGGGCGAGGGCGGCGTTACGGTAGGGACATGTTGAGATGTGCGATAGTGACGAAGTTTGCTGTCGCGCGATGGACGTCGCGAGCCGGGGTGTGCGGCTCGTCATGGGGGGTTGGGCCGTGAAACTTTGTCTGAAACGGGCAGAGACGGTGCAATTGAGGGGTTGGAGCAGCGTCTCGGAACACACAGAGTGGGTGGTGGTGGTGAAGTGGGCTAGTGATATGTTCGCCCGCAGCTATCGGCTAGATTTGTCGAAGTCAAAATATCCATGACGTTCCGAACGCTAGCTCCCCTCGGTCGCCGCACATCCCTGTCGCGTCGTCTATGGCGCGTGCCTGTGACGCTGTTTCTTACCGTCTACACAACACACTCCACACAGCCATGGTCCTGCTTACTATGACTCCCGGTATCGTCCGGGCAGTCGCAACAGCCAAAGACGTATCCGCCGACGACTACGAGAAACTCCAGCATGCCGACGAGCCCTCGCTTGCGGAGCCCAAAGTCGGGAATCCCATCTCCCACAGCCAGTTGATCGACCTGTCAAAGCTGCTGAAGAAGCATGTCGACAAAGACACCAAAGACACTTCAGAGACCACAGAAGACACCTCATCTCCCACGCCAACGACCCTCGCCGCCCTCCTGCACAACACAACAATCTACATCCCACCGCCTCCCCCCAAGCCCACGCAAACCCCCGAATACCACGCCCTAATGGCCCGTCTCCGCGCCGAGCAAGAAGCCCTCTCTTATGAACGCATGCTACACCCGCCGCCAACACGCGAATCCTTCTCTCAGCGCTTCCCCCGCGCCCCAGAACCATTCTCGATTGGAGCAACACAGACTACTAGCGAGGAAGACGAACTATCATATGAGGAAGTGCATCGCCAGATCATCCTCATCATAAACATCTTAGTCTCGGTTGTGTGTGTGGCAGTATTCATATGGGTAGCAGCGCGACACTGGAGTGTAGGCAGTAGACTAGGACTGAGCATGGGAGGATCGTTGGGTATTGCAGTTGCCGAGGTAGCTGTATACAGTGGGTATGTGAGGAAGGTGCGGGAAGCAAAGCGCTTAGAAAAGAAGAAGCCGGAGATTAAGGAGATAGTCAAGACATGGGTATTGGGCGAGGACGAGGGTAAGGAGGGGGACACAACAGGGTGGAAAGAGAAAGACGTGGATGGAGTCAGGTTCAGAAAGGGCAAGCATCGTTGAAGATGTGATTCAGATTACGCCAATTCATGCTTGGAAGAATACCCATCATTACTGCTCCCCAAACAACGCCTGCAATGCAGTTGAAGTCCCCCCGCGCCAACGCACAAATCACAAGCTAGAAATAAGTCTCAACGTTTACTTCTTATCCTTCCTTCTTCCGGCTACACCCCCAGCGAACCGCCCAAGGTTGCTCAGGCTAGACCTTGGCTTATGGCCCTGCACTGGACCCGGTGGCGCAGGTTGGGGTGGGGGTCGCATCGCGTTCGCAGGACTACCGGGTCTCAGCCCAGCAACGCTCTTGGGAGGTGCACTCGGCGTAGGTGCCCTGGGGCCCATCTTCTCCTGCATCTCTTCCTCTTCACCCATGCTGGCCATCCGCTGAGTGCGTCTCGCCTTCTCCTGCGTCTGCTTAAACCTGTCGAGCAGCTCTGACCACTTCACGGTTCCTCCAGCCTCGGGGCCACCCAGACCATCTCTTGGCTTCAAGCGGCCAGGGCGTTCGAATGTCGAAACATTGGATCCTGCAGAGGATGGAATGCCGCTGCTAGCACTGCTGTTCGAGCCAACTTCTGAGCTTTTTTGCCGCAAGTGGTTTAGGGTAGGGGAGGAGGAGGAAGGGTGCACATACGTCGAGCTGCTGCGCTGCGGCGCAATATGCAGGTAGCCAATGGCCGAGACGCTGTTAAGACGGTTCTTGAGCGCTGCAAACGCTGACGATTGAGGCAGCAGCATGAGCAGGCCGTACATGCACTTGTAGAGGTGCGGGTACCGCTCTGGCTCCAGGAGCTGCATGCGCAGGTCTAGTCACTACAGTTAGTAAGGTGCCACGGTTCGAGGAGAGGTTCTTACATGTGAAGACGGGAGACTCGAGTAGCTGGACGAGCTTGTCGATTTGGATGAGCATGTTGACGGTCATCTCAAGGTCCGCACTATCACAGTCAGTAATGCCCGTTGAATACCACGTTGAGGAACATACAAAACTTGAAGCAGATGGTATGCTTGCTCATAAGCTTGGGCAAGTAGACACAGTGAGAAGGTAGCGACGGCGTTGTTGCACCACGCCTTGAACAGAATGACAAAGAACGATTGGCCATCCTTGTTGTCGAGGTTCCTGAGTCGTCTTCGTAGATCAGCAAGCTCTGGGGCAGTAATGAGATTGTTGTTGAGGTTCTGCACCATGATACTGGCAAATTCGACATCCTCGTCCTTCGCAAGGCAATCAGCCATGGTACGGTATATACGCTCAGCACTCAATGTTATGCAGAGCTGTCTGATGATGAGGTTACCACGAGTTTCGAGGAGTCGGCGGTCTGTACAGAACAGCTTCAGGAGATTAACCATGAATGAAGTGAAGTAGGTATCATCGCTGTGCAGTGAGATCTGTGATAGAAGAAGCAAGTCGCGCGTAACGACTGCATCTGAAGGGTCCGAAAGCGTCTTCAGCAATGCAGGGAATGTGCCGTCATCCACTGTCAGTATCTTGAGATTGTTAGCAATTGCCTTATTGCCAGCATGTTTACACTCACTCTGCCAGGTGCCATTCTATGGAGCATTATCAGCCATGCTATGGCCGCAACGCGAGTGGCTTCGTGTTCATTCAAGAACTGCAGCGTCAAAGCGCTGACAGCAGCTTGGTAGTCCAGCTCTGGTATTGGACGCGGGGATGGGCCTCGCTCCTCTGCTGGTGTGGGCGATCGCGTACCCTTGCCATCTGGCGATTCAGCCTTGTTTGCTTGATCGCGGATGACTGCCTTGAGCAATCGGCCAGATAGATTAGAATCGCGCCGCTGCGTGCCGGTGAGCTCTTTACCTAGCTCAGATAGGGAAGGCGGTAGCTGAATCTGTCCACCTGCAGCACCATCGCGGGGGCGGTTATCGTCAGATAATGACAGTATATAGTCCATCAACGAGGCGTTGACCTTGACTGCAGCTTTGCGAACGGTGTCGACGTCGTGCGACATGCGCGGCAGGACGTGCGACAATAGACTGGGAACAAACGGCATGATGTCCTCTGGGCAAATGTCGAAGAAGTTGTCTATCCAGCGGAGTGCCGTGAGCAGTATTTCAGTCTGCTCTTCTTCTGTGCCTACACCAGTCAGCTTCGATCCTTGTATAGAGTATTTGTTAAACCCACCTGATGGGGGCACCAGGAAGTCGACTAGAATCTCAAGGATCTTGGGATGGTCTACGTGCACATCCTGGCCAGGTATCCAGTTTCCGTCGCCGTTGACAGACTTTCCGCTGTCGCCAGAGATGGAGCCGCTCTCTCCGCTTGCCTCGCCCTTGTCGTTGATCGAATCGTCCAGCTCGAGAGGGGTGCTGTCTGTCGCTTCGCTGCCACTATGGATGCTACCCGTAGAGTTCCTGCGATCGTCCTTGCCGTTGCTCCTCTTGCTTTCTGCTATGCCCTTCTTGATGCGGGCGATTTTCTTGATCTCGCTTAAGAACCTGTCCAATGCCGCCTGCGTCATGGTGTATACATCTTGGTTGGTGTCGCTCAGGAATCTGAAGAGGCCACCGAGGAAGCGAGGGAGGTGAGCGATGAGCTCGAGGTCGGGTATGGAGTCGAGCAGCGTGATCCATGCTACCAGGAAGGAACGTGTGAACGGATTAAGGACATAGATGCGTTCTTCGAGGAGGGGCAGGAAGCGTTCGAGGTTGAAAGCGAATGGGTGGGGCTCGTCTTCGGGGTCTTCTTGGTCGGGCGTGTCGTGTAGGACAGATACGTAGCTGGCAGCCGACTCGGAGACGATGTCCTTGATCAGACGGTCGAGCAGTTCTGCGCCGTTCTTGACTGAGAGCTCCGAATCTGCAGCCATCTGGACGGTCCGGGCCGTGTTAGCCTTGTCTCACCAGTTGCAGGAGGCATTATGGGTCTTCTCACCTTGCACAGGGCATCGAAGACCTGGTTAAAGTATACGAGTATCTCGCCCTTGGCGACCTTTGCGATGTTGTACATGCTCTCGCACGCGTAGTACCTGACGCGGGCATCTTGGTCGCTGAAGCAGGCGAGGACCGGGGGGACGATTTCTTCGAGATAGCGAGCGACTTCCTGGGGAGATGTCAGTAGGAATGTCAAGCTGCGTATCAGATATGTCTACGCACCGGGCCCAGGGCTATCGAGGCGGCAGCCAGCCCTATCAGGCCGCCGTTGCGGGCGTGGGGCTGGTGGACAGCATAGGCGTACTCCTGGCACAGCTGGCGCACGATGCGGGCTATCCTGTCGTGGTCCTGGGCGGCGAGGGCGTCGCGGATGAGGCCTTCGAGCTCGAGCGCGCCGCTCTTGCGCTTGTCGTAGAGCTTGTCGTTGAGGGCTTTAGTGATATTGACGTCCATGGTGAGGTCGCGGGCAGGACAAGTCTACATGGTGCAGCCGCCGGCCTATCGCATCTTCAACTAACTGCGTGCGGGGTACTGGGAGCGTCGTGAAGCCGGGCGAGGAGGAACGTGCAGCCCTTCACAGTGTAAACCACGATGCTCGAGCCGACGGGGTCACGACAGGGATCTGCGCTTTTAACGGAAGGCACACACGTCATCGTGCCTTCCTACACAACCGCCTATCCTTGTCGCTAGCACCCGCCGATAAACGAGACACTTCCAAAAGCAACCCCGAGCAGATGCCCAAGGGAAATGTCTTCACGACTGCCCTCTGCCCATTCTCACGACCCTCAGTGTCATGGCGATTGGCAGCTCCCCTTGCCGCTAGGCGCTTAGTCTTCCCAAGTCATTCGCTCGCTCTGACCAACACCCTTCGCCGTCGTCGCCGCCTCACATCACCCAAGGGTTCACCTGCCCCTGTCAGGTGCGACCAGCGTCGACATGGAAAAGTTCAAGAATAAATTCCTGAACCCCCACCGTCGTTCGCGGCGAGACGATGACATGGAGAAATTGAGAGAGCCCAAGGTCTCGCCTGTTGCGACAGGCGGGTTCAAGCACTGGGCCGTGGCTTTGTAAGTCTTGTTTGTCTTCCGAGTGACGAGTGCTTACATCAACAGTATAGTTTGTAATTTCAATGTTGATATCGGGTAGGTCATCCGAGTGCCATGTCTTCGAAGTAATGTATTGAGTTTGTAGCCCAGAAATCGAGATTCTATACCCTCCAGATGTGCCCTTTACGACGGCCGACCTGAGTGCTATATGCTTCAACAGGTACATCCGTCCGCCCGTTCCGAGTGGTGCAATCTAAGTCGCATCTAGTTTTCCTGAGCAACAGAACACAGAGACCGCCGAAGACCTCTGCTACGACTTCGCCATCGCCAACAACTCGCCTGACATCAAACTGACTTCGCCGAATGCCCCTCATGGCAGCCCAGACACCTTATACGGCTCATGTATCTTCCGCCAAGAGTTTGACGACACCATGAAGAGGAGCTTCAATCAAAGAACACTGGTCATGATTTCCCACCACAACTTCACTTCCTTCCATCATCGCATCTTACAAAAGATGACAGAGTCCGGACCCCTCAGCGACCCAACGACTCTAGAAGCTGCATTCTCACAGATGAACACATGGGCGCCCCCAGCACTCGGACGTCACGATCTCCCCTTCATGGGCAGCATGTTGACCCTGGACATCGCACCACATCGCGCCTTCCCTCTCCAAGGACTCCCAGGACCCACGCCACTAATCTCCGACATCCCCCTCTCCATCTACGCCTACGAACCCGTCGGCTCCTGGGATAACATTATGCACTACATGCCCTGCATCACAGACCTCTATGTTCTGTACGAAAAGCTCATCCTCTGCGAAAGCGTCATCGTCATCGCAAAGTCACCCCAGTTAGCCAGTGAAGCCGTCTCCTCCCTCGTCGACCTCATCTGCCCCGTCCCCTATGCCGGTGTAGTAAAACCCTACATGACCATGCAAGCAAACTTCAAAAGCATCGGCATCGACGGCGGGACCCCAACCTCCTTCATCATCGGCGTCACAAACCCCTTCTTACTCAAACGCATCGTCGCCGCCGCAGAAGCCAGCCACAAAGCGCGGCCACACATCCTGTACCTGCAGAACTTCGACGGCCCCGTCCCAACCCGCCGCCACCACTCCCTCCACCACAAATCTAGTCGCAACGCCCTCCTCGACCTCCCCGGCGGCGGCATCGAAGTCCACACGCCCTCGAAACGCTTCCTCAAATCTGACCCTGCAGTCGTATCGCAAATCGAATCCCTCCTCAAACTCGGCGACCAAACCCGCGAATTAGGCCCCATAATCCGGCGCCACTTCGCCGAGCTCACCGCCCAGTTCATTGCGCCCATAAACCGCTACCTCGCTACCTCCAACGTCGTTACGCCCGGCGGCGCAAACCGGTACGCCAGTTTCCACGTCCCGGATCTGATGAGCAGTGTGAGCAAGTATGGGACGAGTGTCAAGTTTCGCGGGTCGAACCCGCTGCAGAGACATAGGGCAAGGGATGGGCTTTATGAGAGTTTTTGCAAGAGCGCGAGTTTTTATAGTTGGTTGGAGATGAAGATTAGTTTGGAGAATGAGGCTAGTGCGGGGATGTTGAATACGCCTGTTGCTTCTTCTGCTGGTAGTGGGTGAGATGGGCGTCAATGGGATGAGATGGGTTGGGAAGGGCAGTGGTGTGTAATTTTGGAAGGTGGACTGGGGCTGGAGGGAAGGTTGTAATTCGCAAGATACCACGAGATATAGAGATTACAGAATGTCTGTTTGATGGGAATGCATGTTCAATATTTGCTTTGTACAGGCGTGTCATGTGAAGAGAAATGACACATTCTTATGCTTACTTTCCAATGCAAGACAAACAACATCGATACCCACATACAGGATATTTATGTTGTTCAAAGTCGCAACTAGACTGACGCTTGAAACTCAACGCGAGGTATGTAGGCCATGTGTTTTCTCAAACCCATCCTTGAGCAACATCTCCGCGCGGATCTTCCTTTTCCATTGCAATTCTCCTCGCCGATTCACATCCATCTTTACCCAGAGACCACCCAGTTGTCAGCTTAATTTTCAAAGCCAGTCACGTCTCTCAACCATCCTGTCCAGTAATTCCAGAGACTGCTGCAACTTCCAAATCCTCCAGCGTCAGAGTTCATAAGGAGAGCCGACAGTCTCATACGCTGCAAAGCAAGAACGTCGTCCTTCACTATAGCCCCCTCCTTTTGAAACCTTGAGTCATAAGGTATCATGATCGCATTTAGCATGTCGATGTAAGCGCTTGCGGGAGGACGATATTGACCATTGAGGTTCTCGACACGAATTGTTTGCCTGGGAGAAAGATCGGCGCCCCAATTAGACGGGTCGGGTACGGGGAAACGTGAAGACTGGTCGACGACGGGGACGCTTCGATCTCTAACAGATTCGCCTTTCAACCGCAAACCGTTTCCATGTGACGTGGAGATGATCAGACCCAACATGCAGTCATCCAGGTACTCCACAATGACGACTGGATATGATTTGGCGCAAATGTAACCGAACTCAGTGTGGATGTCTGAGGAAGACACCGACAAGGAGGGACGCAGAACAGGGAACCAGCCGATGTCACCGACACTGAAATTTTCCTGGGGAACGGGCTTGACATCTGCATATTGGCTCAGTCGGGGACAGAGTATGAGGCTCGACAGTCTCTCGTCTAACTTGATGATAGCGGTCTTGGTTCTGGAACCTGAAGTCACAACACCAGAAGCTGTGCTCATCTGTATATCTCTAGCGGCAGCTTCCACCTGGGCAGGTATGTCTGAGACCCTGACTTGCGCAGCGGTGATTGCGACAGTTGTTGGTGTGGAAGCATCAGCGACTGCGATGCTAGCAGATTCGGGTGTAGCAGTGACTGGGACGGGCGCAGGCACAGGAGCCCATCTGCCAAAGCCTGGCTCTTTTAGATGACTCTTTGCTGCGCGATTCGCCGCCGTCATCTTTCTATATGCTCTTGCTAGAAGGTGCTGCCACTCGAGTCCTATCCCTTCAAGCCTCTCTGTATTGTCCCTGATGTCGTCCTGGATCTCCCGGACCACGCTTCGTTGCTTGGATTGCTGCTTGTCGCGAAGCTCCCGCTCCAGGCGTATCCTTTTGTCGTCAATCCTTTCCCATGTGTTCAGGTGAGCGACCAGATCATCCCAAGCGTCTGACTCTGCATAGATGACTCGCCTGAGTTCTGAGATTGAGATTGTCGGTACGTAGGAATCTTCGTGAAGACGTCGACCATGGTGCCTCAACGCAATGCGCATATACTGATCCTCCAATTCTTTTAGGCTTGCTTTACCCTGCTGGAGTGTGGTATTGAGGATCCAATTCCAATCGTCTCCAACCGTGTCGTGTAGTCGCGCCACCGCCTCCTCGTAATCAGCGACCACTACTATCTTATTCTCTATTTCCCGCTCCAGATCTAGTAGATTTGTCGATATTCGTGACATCGTGGGATGATCTGATACACGGCTGTAAGAGGTGGAACCCGTCGCAGAAATCATATCGTGTAGAGGGGATCGCTTTCGAATTGGTAGGCTAGTCGCCTTGGAACGAAAACAATGGCGTGGTGCGATGAGAGACGCAAGGTTTTTCAAAAGCCCGTTTAGTGTGCGAGAGTATTTGCGCAAACGGCGCCTCGCTTGGCGAAGCAGCTTTCACTTTCGTGACAGTGTACCGCGACTTTACCGCTTTCTGATAAAGAGATGTCGATTACCGAACGCATAACAGCTACTCTCTTAGAAGGTCATGGGCCATAATTGGCCTCTCTTAGACACCGGACCGACATCGCCAGCCCGGTCTCTCATCGCCGCCAGCCTCACCTCTCACCTCCATCTCACCTCCATCTCTCACCACCTCCTCCCCTCCCTCCCTGACCATCACCCAACCACTCTCCCTACAAACACCCCTCAATAGCCCTCCTCACCTCCTTCGGCTTCGCCCCGGTAACCCCCTCCATAATATCCCCATCCTTAAACACACTAAACGTCGGCATACTCCTAACCCCCAGCTCCTGCGCAATATCCTCACACTCCTCCACATCATACGTGTAGAACTTGACATTTGGGTACTCAGCCACCATCTTTGCGACTTCAGGGGCGACGATGTGGCAGTTCTTGCACCAGGTGGCTGTGCCTTGGAGGATGGTGACGCCTTCGTACATGACGGCTTTGAGGTACTCGGCTTTGGTGTGGAGGGTTGGTATGGAGGGGGTGGTGGAGGGGGTTGAGGATGTCATGATTGGGGAGTGTGAGGTGGTACCTGGGGAGGTATGAGATGGGAGGTCGAGTCAAGATGGGTGTTTGGTGTTGTTGATGGATGTTTGGTGAGGCTGCAGGGCTGGGGTGGAGATGTGTGGGGAAGGAGACGATGATGTTGATGACGTCATCGCTTTCCGCGTGGAAAGAACGCCGACGCGATGGTCCATCGTCTTGTCCTCGTGCCGCTTTTCAGACATACAACAGCTGACTATGGGCTTCATCTTCTGGGTTGCGCCTGAAAGCATACTTGTACAGTACGATGGAGCATACGAATAAGCTGTAGATCACTCATGCACCATTTGGACGCGCGCATCATTGCTGTTGAAAGACATTATATTCTCATCTCAAAATGGTATCATAACTTCATCTCTGCCCAAACAAGGCAGTAGAGAGTTCCCTACTCGCCCTTACCCTGCTTTCCATAGAAAGCGTCCTCACCACCAAGTGCCTTGAGTGCCTCAGCAGACTTCTTCTTGGACTCTTCGCTAGTGTCTGCATCACGCGTTAGTCTCTCATCTCATCAAACACGCAGCTAGGTATCTCAGGGAATGCGTACTGGGGTTGCTCAAGTTTGCCTTGTGACCCGAAGCCTTGTTGCTGATATCCTCGGTGGTGTTGTTGATATTCTGGTCCGCCTCGCTGAGACCGGGGGCGGTGATGCCCTGGTGGGAAATTCCTTGGCCAGACATGTTTGACGAGGAAGTGATGTGTAGTTTGGCTGGGTAAGTGTACAGGGAGTTGTGCTTGAGATAGATGCGAGTTGTTTTGTGATGAGTGGTTGATGATGTATAGCGTTTCATAGACACCAGCACCCAGCCTTATATACCCACACCACACACAGCCAGCCTGTTACAGTACCTCCACATTACGTCTTCAGCGTCGTCTGTCCGTTGGACCACCTATGTCATACCTGTCTTGGCATGAACCTATCTTCTCCACCCAACCCAGGTACAGCCGTGCCGGCGTAGCCACCGGTATACGCTAGGGGAGCCGAGACCCGATCGTGTGTGGTATCTGTCTCATCTCACCAACGTACCCATAGTTTCCGATATTGAATAGAGCGAAAACCTGTTATCGGTGTTTGCACTTGTTGTGCAGATGTGGGAGTGTAATGACCGCATCGCGTGGTGGTTGTCGATCATCGTAAAGGTGGTCGGGAGAAACGGCTCTATCGGCCCTTCTCGATGGCAAGGCGCAGGCGCGTCACGATGCCACTCGGAACATCAACCATTGCCATTGCTGATTTCAAGCATGAGTTTTGGGTAGGGTATTCCTGTCGTATTACATGCGGTACATAAGTCCGTGTTTCTATCGTCAAGTCAACGTCTGGTCTCTGTTCTATTCATCTACATCAAACCTATCGCAATCATACCGTATACCAAAGTACCATCTCAATGACCTGCCCGAAGGACAAGACCGCAGTCTGAGTCGAAGGCGCACCCTATTCATTATGTCCATCTACCGGGGAAGAACAACGATTACCTAGGTATGAAGGAGCAGGGATTGCGACTTGTGCCCGACTAGCAAACATTTTACTAGGTTCATTGTGATGCCCCTTTAAAGAAAGAGATTAGGTAGAAGATGTAGCTAACAGGCTGTCGCAAACATTATACGCAACGCAGGCTTCCAATGCCCATACCTACTCGTAACCGAATCACCTTGTCACACAGCCCCCCTCAAGGGGCTTCAATCCCGACTAGAAGAGCATCACGAAGCCTTAGCAAGTACAGAGAAACATGCGGTGAAATTTCGTGCGATTGCGGCACCTCTAATATCGTAACGAACTCTCGCTTCCCTCTCACACCAAGACATTCTTCTTCTTACGACATCTGTCCTCTATCTTACAACTCACTATGCCCCTCCCTCTCACTCTCAGCATCCTTCACCTCCTTCTCCCTCCTCTGCTCCTCCTCCTGCACATCCACCACACCCGCCTTCTCCTCCTCCCCCTTCACGCGTCTAGCCAACCCCGCAATCTCCCCATCATAAACATTCCACTCAGGCACCTGCCTCCTTGCCCTCTCCAACTTCGGCTCTTTAGTCTGCGGATTATTACAAAGATCAATTGTCTTCGCCTTGTGCAAATCCTCATCGCTACACCAAGTCTCGCACCACAACCACTCCTGGGGTAAACTGTGGATTGGGAGGTTAAACTGCATGTTATTGGGCAGGTCTTGGTCGAGGTTGGATAAGGAATTGGGGTCCGCGGAGAGGGCGTGGTATTGTTGACGCAAGCGGTCGCCGGCGGCGAGTTGGCGGAAGCGGGTTAGGTCTACGACGTACAGCGCGGAAATGTGGTAGGGGCGACCACGCAGGAAGTTAGCCCAGTACCCTGTTTTCCAGAAACGGAAGCCTTCCATTTCGGTGCGCGAGTCGCCCATGGGTGTGAAGCCGTAAGGGGCGCCTTCTAGGTCGTGTTGCACGAGTTCGTACATGTCTGTTCGCACGATTTGGTCGGCGTCGACGAAGATGACTTTTTCGAGGTCGAGCGGGAAGAGGACGTCTAGGAAGAGGATTTTGTAGCCCCAGATTTCGCGCTGCTTTTCGGTTTGGCCGCGCAGCCAGTGTGGCCATTTGTAGGTGACCATTTCGTATTCGAAACCGTATTCGGCGGCGATGTGCGGGAGGAAGGATTTGAAGCTGGGGGACAGGAATTGCTCGATGAACCAGAATTTGACGGTGTGTTTGGTGTGCTTCATGACGGATACCATCATGATGTTCAGCATGCGCTCGTATAAGTGGCCCGAAGCGACGGAGAAGATGTTTATGTCTGCCTGCGTGCCCTTCTTCGCCGCTTTGCTTCCGGAGAACAGGTCAGCGCCCTTTTGCAGAACCTTCTCGGAGTCAAAGTTTAGACCAATCTTGCCGAGGAACTTGTTGACCTTCTGCGCGCTCTTGCCAACAAGCTCGGATGCGAGCGATTCTTCAGGAGCGAGTACATCGGTTTCCTCGTGGCCTGGCTTGCGCGATAGTCGCGGGAAGATTGTAGCCCCCTGGAAGCTCATGAGAGCAATCTCGGTAGTCTCGTCACCAAGCACGGGTGCCCAGCTGATAGGGCCTGCACTATCAAGGCTGAAAACTTCCTGAGAGCGACCGCTCTTGAGCTGAATGTTGTAAAAGCCAGGAGTGGCCTTGAACTGGAAGTAGCCGAGATTAGCCATGATGATGGTATCCGCGAAATGAGGATCCCGATCAGTGGCAAGAACAACTTCAGCACCACGCGGCGGCTGACCACCATTCGTAGTGTCACGAGAGTGGCCCTCGATAAGGATGTTCTCCAATTCATAGACAGCGGTAACATCGGTACCAGCAGGAATGGTACTAAGTTTGATGTTGTCGAGATCATATACAGACTCCTTCGGGGCAACTAGCCAGGAGGGCGGCACATCCATGCCAAGGTTCAGCAAAGCCTCCTTGGGAATGCCATAGAAGTGGGTTCCAAGGCTTCCGATGGATCCATCGGCGACAAAGGATGGTCGAGCTTCGAGGACGTATCTGTAGAAACGCTTGACAGGAAGCTCTTGAAGCATCTGCTTGGGGTTGAGGAAAAGCTTGAGGTGTGTGCCCTCCATGTCGCTGAGTACTTTAAGGATTGGTACCCACTTCTGTGCGAGCTCTGTCGCGGGGTCAATTGAGGCCACGATCTGGAAGACAGCGTTGTCTTCGTCACCCCGGAAGATAGCGGTGTGCTTGGCAGTCCAGTTGTTGTAAGTGCTCATCCTCAGGGTTGATGCAGTCTCGAAAATGCCTTCTGGAACGTCCGACACGGTGGAAAGTGCGACCAGCGACTGGATCTTCGCAACATCTATTGGAGATTTGATCTTTTCCATGAGTTCAAGATCGGCAAGCGCTTTGTTCAACGGCTCAATACGTTTGACCTGCTCATAAGTGACAAAAGTTTCCACGTCATCGTATGAGAATCCGTAATCATCTGGGATGGGTCCCACGTAGCGTCCGTTGACAAGCATGCCGTTCTGTCCCGGTTTCAGACCGAACGCGTCGTAGATTGGCTCAGCAACCTGCCAGAATAGAGTGGAGTTGGCGGGAGTTGGTCTGTAGCTGGCATTCCGGTTCATGATCCCGGAGAGGGCTTCGGTAGTAAGCTTACGGTCAGATTTGATGTAAGTCTCTAGAATGTCTTCTGAGGCGTTCGACTGCTCCGCACCGGCTTTCGGATTGTGTATAAGAACGGCCTCTACGTCGGGGTTTGCCTCACGGAAATCTGCCAGTGCTTTCAGAAGAGCAAAACCAGCCTCCGAGTCGAAGTCCGCCACGAGCGTGACGTGAATCCAGTCACTCTTGCTAGCAGACTCTGATGCATGAATACGCGGCATCTTGTTATAAGCCTCGCCATGGGTCTCTTCAAATTCAGCCATATTGATGAGCGTGATGTTCTTCTCGTTCTCCGGGATGACAAGAGGATTGCGCTTGGCAGCAGCTGAGGCCAAGAAATGTTGTGGAACCCAACTATCGCTGTTGAAATTACCGTTGAAGACTGCTTGTTGAATCTGACGAAGATCCATGCCGACTCTTTGGCTGAGTGTTCCGAGCCATTCTTCGGTCGCTGGAATGGGTACGCCGTTGACAAAGACGGGGGCTTTGGGGCCTTCTGCTGCTAGACGCTTCAGGTACTGTTTGGCACCTGTGATGCGCTGATCCAGCGTCTCTGACTTCAGTACGTCATCAAAGGCCAAAGCCTCCTTTCCTTCGAGGAGCGCGGTTTTCTTGACTGTCGCGTCGAAGGTGGCTTGGTCTGCATGCGCCAGCTTCTTGCCATCTGCCAACTGAACTCCATGTCAGCGCAACATCGACTTCACAAGAGATTTCAACACTTACTACTTGGAGGTATTCGATCACAGCAGGTAGTCCGTACGCGTCATGCAAATAGTAAACTACCTTGGCCTGCTCAAGAGCACCAGATGTAGCGGTCTGAGGAACGATACCCCAGCGCAGTGGAATACCACGCCTGATGAGACTGAGGATAGTCTCAAGCATGGTCGTAACATCTTCGGACGAAGTCAAGTCGACAGCGACGATGGCGTTGTGAATGTCTCTGCGACACGATGGCAACTGACCAGGATACGTTCTCTGCAGTAACTGTAGTTTCGATTAGCTCAAGATCGATGATATGAATAATCGTACTCACAGCCCTGAGTTCACTCGGCCACCCTTCGTACATTGGATCGTTTTCGATGTCGTTCAGCCACAAAATGACGTTGCCGCCTTCGGTAGCATCTCTGAAGTCATAACGTTGAGGTTCAGCGTCCGCCTGAGTCTGGGCGATCGAATCATGCGACAACAATGAAATGACCTCAGAACCGCTGAGACCCTGGCTGCGTATCCCATTGATCAATTTACGTTCACGGCGCAAGTGTGCCAGCAGCGAGAACGGGTTCACATCGCGGGCCGGGATCTGTACACCGTTGATCCAGATGACATTGTACCCCGTAGGGAGGAGTTGCTCGCGGTTCTTCAGATGTTCTTCCAGGAAGTCTTCCGACGCGTTGTGAGCTGCGATGATGGACGAGTACTTCGGAAAGTCTTGCACAAGCTTCATGAGGGTATCCATGGGCTGTTCGCTTTGGGTTACAAAGCTGGCAGCCTTCAGCCCTAAATCGGACACCTCGTCCTTAGACAAGGGCTTGAGGTCTGCGACGTCTTCATCGTCGTCTAGGCCGGTGCCCATTGGCTTTTGAGAAGCACTCTTCTCTCCCTGTTCAGCCTGTCTGTCGTCTATGACAATGTAGTCGGTCCGCTTCAGTTGTAGCTCGACACCGTATCCGTTCACTACCAGCGGCGTTGTTGGTGCCTTTAACGAAGGCTTGTGCCGGACACGGTACGAAGTCTTTCCTTGTTTGGCTGTATCGCTCAACGTCTTGTGCCATTTCTTGAATCGAGGAGCGGTGATATCGGCGTATAGAATCGCAGGTAGAGCCGAGCTGTTGCCAAGTATGCGGTCGAAGGGTAGTTTGTATGTCCTGTTTGATTCTCAGCGTCTGCCATAGGCCAAGCCATTTGTACGTACCGCTCGCTCTCAATGTCTCCGAACGGCTCGTCTAGGTGTACGGAGCAGTATTGCTTCCCATGAAACGACGCCCAAATTTCGCATTTCTCGTTCTGTTCCGCCTTCAACGAGGGCTTCACTGATGTATTGTAGAATTGGTAATGTGCTTCTATTCGCGGCGCAGCCGACCGGATGGAGAGAGCGAGATCGAAGGAAGCGAGGGCTTCAGGCTGGGTGATGTGTCCATCGCTTTTCAGGAGGTCCACAAAGGCTGTATACAGCGCCTGCTCTGTGGTCTTCTCGTCGAAGTACCCCTCGGATACGCGGTCGAGGATGGGGTAGTATGCCGTCGCATTCTCTTCTGCAGCAGTTTCTCTGGGAGGAATTAGTTGTAGCTTTTGCTTTTGGCACACCCGAAGCTTACAATAACTCTACTAGGTATGGAGCTGGATTGAAAGAAGCTAGAAGCGCGACACTGACACCTGGACGAGCCGCATGCGCGCCAATGTGCCTGAAAGCGCTGAGCACTAAGAGAGCTTTCGCACTCAGCATAGGGGCTGAAGCTCGCATCGTGTAAGCTGTGCACCAAACCCTAAAGGAATCGTGGTGGCGTGTAGCAATGACGAGCGATAGTCGTGATGTTTCGAAAGTTCAACTCCCGATCTCAAGAAGTTGCAACGTGTAGCATAACGTCGGATTGAAGTGGCCGGAGAAAGAGGCTTGAGTTTAGCCACGTGATATGAAACAGTTCAGCGCATCGAAAATCTGCAGTGAAAACAGAAACTGGCAGTTGCGTATGGTACAAAATAATTGCTCCTCTACCGCGTCCCCTCCAGCATTTGGAGCTCCAAGTGTCAGGTACCAGATCCTTGCAGCCATGACGGCGCTAACGCGATAAGGCCGCGGCTCCCTTATCGCGTCAGTCCCGCCGCCGAACCTCCGTCTGTCATCACACCCGACGGAAAGCTTCCGCCATTCATTTACCCAGCTGAATCTAGACGCGGCTCTTGCGTTGTGGAAGAATCATTAGCAGAAGTTTCGCAAGCTGTTTACCAAGTCATGACAAGGCTACCGCCAGATCCCTACCCACTCACGGAGTTGCCGTGAGCTGTGCCAGACTACCTAGGTACTGAACATGTACTATTCAGCGGCTCACGCCCTACAAGGATGCAAGGCGTAGCCAAGAGCTGCAGTCAGACTCTACATCGAGGAGTATGATGTCGCGACTACTAGTGTCCTGCCGGCATCGGTGTGCCCTCATATAACAGGGTTTGCTGCCTGGTATTTCCTTACTCAAAGGATATGTAGTGCAAATCTCGACTCATCTTCCACCACCTTTTCTCAAACGACTCATCATCCCTCTTCTCCACCATGTCACAAACCGCAACATCGATCGAACTTGTGAGCTATCCTGAGACATCGATCCCAGCCCTCACAGCCAAACCATTGGGCAATGGAGGAAGCAAAGATACGCCGTCGATAGCTGAGGATTTACGTCCCATCAACGGAGTCCCGGAATCATTCGCTGCTGAACAGCGAGATGGTCCTGGCAAGGGAACGACGGCCATCGTCTTAGTGACAGTTGTTTGTGTCACCATGGTCAGCTCCATGCTGTCGGGTGTCATGACTGTGACTCTGCCTACGGTCGCACGAGAACTAGAGCTCGCACCTAGTGTGCTCTTATGGTTTGTAGACATATCTCATATTCCATACTCACATACTGACGATACTAGGCCAATCTCCATCTACGCTTTGACCTGCGGCTGCACTCTACTCCTCCTCGGTTCCGTCGCCGACGTCGTTGGCTCCCGACCTATGTATTTGGTAGGATGTCTTCTCCAATCCGCCTTTACACTAGCATGTGGATTGGCGCAGACCGGAACACAGCTTATTGTCTTCCGTGCCTTCGCCGGCGTAGCAATCTCCTTCTGCCTCCCCTCGGCTGTCAGTATCATCACGAGCACGTTTCCAGAAGGCAAGAGCAGGAACATTGCATTCGCATCCATGGGCGGTGGCCAACCCATAGGCTTCTCATTCGGACTCGTGCTCGGGGGTATCTTCGCTGACACCATCGGATGGCGGTGGGGTTTCCACCTCAGTGCGATCACTAACACGATTGTCTTCGTTCTTGGGCTGTTCGGTCTCCCAAAGGTCGACAACAAGCAGCCGCATGTCTGGTCTCGCCTGAAGAGCGACATTGATTGGGTCGGCATCCTCTTTGGAAGCGCGTCATTGGCGCTCCTCTCATACTGTTTCGCGTGAGTGTTGATCTCACATATCTGATGGCTCGATGCTAATGTGTTTAGTTTGATCTCCGAAGAGACTGCTAGAATCCGAGAGCCTACTACACTCGGCCTACTCATCACTGCGATCGCTCTCATCCCTGCATTCATCTTCTGGGTTGGCAGGCAAGAACGACTGGGCCGGCCCGCTATCATCCCAAATTCACTCTGGCGCAACCGCATCTTCAGCATCATCTGCATCGGGGTCTTCATCACATGGGGAACTTTCAATGCGGTGGAGTCGTACCACACGCTCTTCTTCCAGAACGTGCAGAAGCTATCAGCAATCCAGACGTCGATCCGATTCCTGCCCGGACCAGTAGCCGGGGCTCTCGCCAATCTGGTAATGGGCCTGATTGCTCACAGGGTTCGAGCTGACTGGGCGGTAACCGTCGGATTATTTTGCACGACTCTTGGCGGGCTGCTTATGTGCATCATACAGCCCGAGTGGTCCTACTGGAGCTGCGCGTTCCTTTCTGTGTTCTTCAATCCCATTGGCGCGGACGCTTTGTTCACGGTCTCGAACCTTGTCATCACCTCAGTGTTTCCAGCGCGGACGCAGGGACTCGCAGGCGGCGTCTTCAACACGGTAGCGCAGATTGGCAAAAGTGTAGGGCTGGCGACCAGTGCTGTCATCGCCTCTAGTGTTACGGGGCATTCGGGGTATGTTGAGAAACAGAGTCCTGCAGCACTCATGGAGGGGTTCCGTGCGGCGTTCTGGTACCTGTTTGCGTTGAGCTGCGCTACGGGGCTGTTGTTGGGGTGGGGGTTGAAGGGAATTGGGCGGGTGGGCATGAAGAGGGAGTGAAAGTCGAATGAGACAGAAATAGAGTCTACTGAAATAATTCAAAGTAATGTTGCCCTGCCAAGCGTTACACCCGATGGAAGGCAGATGGTGAAGCGTTAAACGCCCTGTTTCACGTTGGGTCCAGGGCTGGCACATGCAGATCCCGCCTAGTGACATCTGGACGCGCAACCAGGCCCAGGTACGGGAAGATCCACCTTTCAGTCGAGAGAGCTGACGACAACGAGGCCGAACGCACCCCCGGCGCCGCCTGCATCCCGCGCCATGATCATCACGTAGGTCCTGGTCTCGAACACCTCTCCAGTCTCCACAACCATCAATGAGCCCTCGCTACTAGCCGTTCCGTCACCCACCATGCTCAGCGGACCCCCGAGGGCCATCCCGCTCGTCTTCGTCTTCCTCGCCGCCGGCCTCGTGTGGTGGTATCTCCACGCCATCCCGTCAATTCCAACATGGAACTCCGGGAGCAGTGCTGCCCACGGCTACCGGCCCTCGCTGCGCGGTGACCCACTCGACTTTGGCCTGCCGCTGCGCTTCTCAGAGGCGCAGACGAAGCCGCCGGGCAGCAACTACACGTACAAGATCATCGTGCCCAAGACGCAGAAGGAGGACATTAGCTGGATGGACAAGGAGATCCCCGATGCGCCGCTGGTCGTGTACGAAGTCGACAACCCCAATGCCGAGCACAAGATCCCCAAGAACAAAGGTCGCGAGGCTATGGTATGTATCAGGTCATTACATATAGGTGTTGTAATTGTCCGCTAACTGACCAGGTCTACCTCTCGTACATCATCGACCACTACGACGACCTCCCCGACACGTCCATCTTCATGCACGCCCACCGCCACGCCTGGCACAACAACCAGCTCCTCGGCCTCGACGCCGCGCAGATGATCCAGCGCCTCAACCACGAGCGCGTCGCCCGCATGGGCTACATGAACGTGCGCTGCCACCACGACCCCGGCTGCCCGGACTGGATCCACATGGACCGCCCCGGCGGCGACTTCGACTTCTTCCACAAGCCCGAGGAGATCTACTGGCGGCGCAACATCTGGGAGGAGATCCACCCGGGCGCCCCGATCCCGCCTTCCATCTCGGGAATCTGCTGCGCGCAATTCGCCGTGTCGCGCCAGCGCATCCAGGAAGTGCCTATCGAGCGCTTCATCCACTACCGCAAGTGGCTCCTTACAACGGGCATGGACGACCAGTTCTCCGGCCGCATCTTCGAATACATATGGCACTACATCTTCACCGGACATGAAGTCCACTGCCCGGCTATGAACACGTGTTACTGCGACGGCTACGGCATCTGTTTCGGCGGCCAGAAAAAGTACGACGAGTACTTCAAGAAGCAGGATGCGCGCAACGAGAAGTTCACCCAGCTGGATAAGTTTAACAAGCGCGAGGAAGAGGCTAAGAAGGACGGCAAGGACCCCAACTTCTCCAAGGAAGAGATCGAGACTATCAATAAACTGAGGACGGAGATTAGTGGTATGGATCGCGAGTTGGATGCGCTGAGAGAGGACGCGAAGAAGAGGGGTGATGATCCTAAAGCGAGGAAGGAGGAGACGGAGAGTTGGGATTCGTCGCATATCTGGGACTATGCTCCGAAGAACGGTTAGAAGGACAGTTATTCTGGTGGTATGTGATGGTGGATATCTTTGGGAATGGGTCTATATCACTGTTCGCGGAAACTGCATGCACAGGGTAGGCGTTCATGGAGGCGTTTTCGTGTAGGGCGTACTTTCGTATGGCCTGGCGAGCCAGCGTCGTGCATGAGGGCTTGCATTAGATTTATGTCGTTCTTGATAGTATCCAAAGATGTGTTGTTCTTCTCTGCTAAATATGGGAATCATGATCCTGATGAGGGGTTCTCTCACCTCTTGCCAGGGCCCGTTCGTACGACCACCACGTGCTAACGCTATCCTCAGCATCCCGTCCTGCACCCAGCTCTTTTACATCTCTTTCCGTCGCAAGCAATCATCCGTCTCCATCACAAAGCGTCTTATGTCAACAGCTCAAACAGACAATCTTCTAACCCGCTATCCATGTCGCACCTACCTCTCCAAATGCTGGTGGCTAGTGCGCCTGCGCGGTGCGGCTCTGCTGCTGCCTTCCCCATTCAAACGTCGCTACCACAGAGTCCGAGCGCGATAATCTCCGTGTCGTGTCTCCGCCTTGTCTTTCTTTCCAGATGTGTTTGACTGCTGTCTGAGACAGCCAGTTTGATCGTTGTGCCTGTTGTCTTGTTGCCTTTGTTGTGGCTGGGTGTTTGACACGCGACGCTTCGGCGGCCGTAGTTGGTCGCAGTGATTGCAAGAGGAGGAATTCACAGCTGCAAGAGTCACCGTCACCCCCGCATTCACTGCTTTTCGCAAAATACGAATGCTGCCTAGGGAGAAAGAGAGAGATATCAGGTTCGATCGTCTTGTGGGTTTCTATCTTCTGTACTACGCGCGCGCGACACTTCACGCATACACCGAAATCTCGCCGAGAATCACACCCACATTGCGAGTGCACGATGGATGCGACAATCGGTGACAACATCACGCTAGAAACGCCAGAGCCGAAGAAGAGGAGGCAAAGCGCACAGGACAGCTCACCAAGACGACGAAGCGAACCGAAAATCACCTTGCCGGCGTTGAGTGATTTCGCCAGGTCACATGTCGCCAACTGGTCTCCGCCTCTACCTGTCACGGCCGAATCGGAAGCATTACGAAGCCTAAAGACTGAATGGAGACGCCAATCCCGCGAAGAGCTTGTGTACGATGAGCCGAGATCCGAGAAGCAACTTTTGATTGTGGACCTGCAAGATTACGAGATCTATCGAACACCGGAGAGCGAGTGCAGAGCGTATGAGCTGACGAGTCTGCACTACCTGGAAGTTTCGATCGCGAAGAAGTTGTGCTTTGATGGCTTCATCTGTGTGGGATCGACCAAACACTATGTACATGCAGTACCAATTCAGGATAGCTCTGTCGAGGGTTACGGGGACGATGAGAACTCTGGTGTTACTACTTACGTACAGTCTACGTTCGCGAGTAAGGACAAGCACTACGACATTTGGTACAGACTTGCGAAGCCCGCTCCAGGCTACAAAGAGTTCCAGAGATCGTTCCTCTGGGTAGCACAAATGGGAAAGCATATCATCGACTACGTGGACAGCCAACCGGTGGGATCAGTCGGGCTCAACGACTTCCGGGAAGACTTCTATCAATGGCTCTCGCCCCGTTTTGGTCATTGCGCCGACTTCCAGCAATGGCACACTGCTTTCAGACATCAGACTGACTTTCGCGTCGCCGTACACGCTTACATTGAATACTTCTACAACCAAGCCTTCAATCTTCCCAACTCGAAACGGCTGCTTGCTCATCCCCTCTGGAGCGAGTGTATGGCCAAAGGATTAACAGCTGTAAAGGCGCAGAAGCAGATCATCGAGCACACCATCGCCACACCAGAGGTTTACGATTGCTTCAAACACATGTACTTTGGTGAGCAAATACAGGCGAAACGGCCTACTGAAACAGTCAGGATTGAACAGGAGCGCAGGAAGAGGAGGCTTGGGTTTGCGCAGAGTTTCTGGGCACGGAAACCGACTCCTCCGCGACGGAACGTATGTCAACCGTATGGTAACTCACCTGTGAAGGTTGGCGACGTCGTTGCCTTGATCCCCGACGAGGCTGACGCAACCGTTTGGCGCAACACCACCTGGGAGTGGCTCGCATACGTCCAAGGTACAGAGCTCTTGACGGACGGAACACAGAGGTTATTCGTGCTATGGATTTATCGACACCACGAGACCAATATCTTCAAGGCAGAATATCCCTACGAGAACGAGGTCTTCTTATCTGACAACTGCAATTGCTCTGAAGGAGAGCTATTGTCTACAGACATCAAGGGAAGATACGATGTGGACTGGTCACCTTCCACTATCGACGCTGAGCGCTTTTTCGTTCGTCAAACCTACGTGACCCAAGACAGTGCATTTGTCAGCCTTCGGTCTTCACACAAGACTTGCACGTGTCGGCAAGGAAAGCACACACCCGTCGATGATTACCGTGGAGGCGACACAGTATACCTAACAAGGACTCGGAACGGAGACAAGTTTCTGGATCCAGTCGTCTTTCAACACATCGACCGCGCCAAGAGGATTGTTAGAGTGCGCAGGCTATTACGACTCGAACGAGACTGCAAAGAACTCGCGACCAAAGCTCGGCGCTTGCATTTCTTGGACAATGAACTTGTCCTTACGGACGAATACGATGACGTGTCCATGTCCCGCATCCAGAGGCGTTGTTACGTCAAGTTCCTGAACAATTCTGACATCCAGGATGGACAAATACCTTTCACGTACAATCGTGGCGGTGCTGGTGATCTCTGGTTTTTGTCTATGGGATTGACAGGGGTGGAAGGCGAACAGAAACTCGTCTTTCTGCGGAATCTGCCGAAGACTTTCAATGAGGGCCATGACATGACCTCTGCTGAATCATTGAGAGGAATGAGTATCTTCAGTGGCGGCGGCTCGCTTGATCGAGGCCTTGAAGAAGGTGGAGCAGTTGCCTTCCACTCCGCTGTCGACTTCAGTCCCCATGCCATCCACACTCAGCGAGCTAACTCGAAGAGCCCGGAGACGATGCATCTGTTCTGTGGCTCCGTCGATGATCACTTTGACGCAGCTCTCAAGGGTAATAAACCTGACCTTGTCCCTCGGGTCGGAGAAGTCGACTTCCTTGCTGCTGGATCGCCATGTCCTGGGTTCTCAGCTCTTCAGCATAATATTCTCAGTCCGCAGTCCTTGAAGAATGCGTCACATATTAGCACTTTCTGCTCGTATGTAGATCTATACCGCCCTTTGTACGGTATACTCGAAAACGTCGTCAACATGGCTTCAACACGGACTGGATTCGAAGATCAGAACGTGTTATCTCAGGTGGTTGCTTCTCTAGTCTCGATGGGATACCAATGTAATCAGTACATCATGGACGCTTGGAGTTACGGCAGCGCGCAACAGCGTTCACGCCTGATCCTCACCATAGCTGCACCCGGACTTGAGCCTATTGCCCAACCTTGGCACACCCACGCGCGGCCTTACGAGGAGACGGCGGGACGAAGCTTAGGTTATTTACCCAACGGACAGAAATTTGGTGAACGCGAGCACTACCCAACGCCTTTTCCGTATGTACCAGCGGTGTCCGTCGATGCGGGATTACCCGACATTGGCAATGGTATTGTCCAGACTTGTATTCCGTTCCCAGACCACCGCTTACCGCAAGTACCAACGCGTAAGCAACGAGCACTGGTCAGATGCATCCCACGACAGCCTCCAGGTTGCGACTATAAGGAAGCAGATAGACGGGGTCTGATTCCGACCTCGCTTCGAGATCCGAGAACCGACATTGGAAAGGCGTACCGAAGAATCAAAGCAGCTGGGTTGGTACCGACTATCACAACAAATATAGTCATCCGCGATTCTCGAAATGGCGCTACGTTGCATTGGGACCAACATCGGTCTATCAGTGTGTTGGAAGCTCGTCGGACGCAAGGATACATGGATGAGGAGCCCATCGTTGGTTCGCTTCCGGAGCAATACAAGATTGTTGGCAATGGCGTGGACCGTAAGGTTGCTTTTGCCATGGGTTTATCTCTACTCCAGGCCGTCCAGAACAATGAGATGGGGTTTACTGCGAACGGAACGACGCAGAACTCTACTGAGATTGTGGACGTTACTAGCGATGTCGAGACATCCCACGTTGAGAAGAGTGTTAAGAAGCCCAGACCTCAGTCTAAAGCACAGGATTTGTCGCCATTTCAGAAGGAACATCACCGTAGGAGTTCCGGACCGGTGGTGGTAATACCTGGACGACGACAGACTGACGGCGCTACTTCGACTGTGAACAGTACTCCGGAGTCATCTAGAAGGAACGCGAGCATGCCTAATAGCGCAACAAGCGCAAATGCACAGACTCCACCTATATCATAACCGAATGCCTCGGTTCCCCAGACAACCGGCTTCTTCTCCCGACTTTCCAAATCTCTCGCCGCTGGCGTCGGTCGACTTTCTCTATCGAGCATGTCGACCTCTTCCTCTACCCCGACTTCCGCACCAATCCCCGCGGTGAAACGCAGTCGAGAAGAGGATGAAGATCCTTTCGCCCCAGAAAGCCAGAGCCGCTCACCAAGAGAGCGACCCAGGAAACAACCCCGAGTCAGCGCACCGCCATCGGCACAAGACAGGATCAAACTTGAAACAGAACCTCGTAGGAGGAAGTCTGTGTTCTCGCATCGAAGCGGCAGTGTGAGTTCGACGAGCTCGAGTAAGACTCGTTATACTCGTCATTCAGGGTTGTCGGTGGAGTATGTGCCGAAGGATTGGAATAAGAGGGTCGAGGTTGAGGCAAGAGGGGTGGTCTTTGAGGAGGAGTTTGTGGATGCTGAGTAGCAGGTCTGAATTCTTGGTGGAAGAGTTGAAGAGTGACTTTGGCGATGGAGGATCTTTTTTTGTGGTGGGCCAGGTAGCTGGATCACGCGTTGCGGATACCCAATATTCTGGCATAAATCCGATGTATCTCAAACTTGATGCGCATTCCTGTCGGGAAGTTTAGTCCACACATTGCGACTACGTCACCTTCCATGTTCAGCATATAGAGGTTCATCTACACATGGCGATTCCTTCCACATCCGGCCTAGTGCGGCTCTATCTGCGCCCGCCGCCGATCTCGCCAAAAATGCGGGACAACTTTTTTGGGGTAACAACAACAACCGACTCCACGATCCATAGTTAGCAAAAAGTCAGCAGAACCAGAGATGAAGTTTACCGAACTGACAGAGATCGAGCTGCCGGCGGCATATGACGCTCATGTCCATCTTCGCGATGGCGAGATGTCGCAGCTCGTTACGCCTACGATCCGTAAGGGTGGTGTGAATCAGGTGTATGTTATGGTGAGTTTGGTTGGCTTCGTTTCTCATCCAAGATTTCGGTCATTTCATTTTCGCTACCATCGTCAATCTTGCTCCTCTTCGTCCTCTCTTTCTGTTCATGTGTTGTTGCCGATTTGCTCGTCTCGCAACATCTTGGTCACGCTTCTCTAACCCATCATATCACTATTACAGCCGAACCTGGTCCCGCCTATCACTTCCGTGAAGCAATGTCTCGAGTACCGCGATAGACTTCGTGCTATTGAGCCGGATGTGGATTACGTCATGTCGTTGTATCTTCACGAGGATATCACGCCGGAGGTTATTCGTGAGGCGAAGAAAGCGGGAATTACGGGTGTGAAGTCGTATCCTGCTGGAGTTACTACGGTATGTACGGATCCAGACACTCACTCCCAAAGATATGCCCACAAAAAGAGGATAAGAGAGGAAGACATTAACGAACTCATGTGACAGGCGGACTAACCACCCCACAGAACTCCTCCTCAGGCGTCCTCTCCTACGAACCCTTCTACCCCGTCTTCGCCGAAATGGAAAAACAAAACATGGTCCTCAACCTCCACGGCGAAGTCCCGTCCACGCCCCCAAACACCCACGTAACGAGAACCAAAGACACAAAAACAGGCGCCATAACCATCCTCAACGCAGAACCCGCCTTCCTCCCCACCTTCCTGCTCCTACACGCCAAATTCCCCGCCCTCCGCATCATCCTCGAGCACTGCAGCACATCCGCCGCCCTCTCCGCCGTCCGCTCCTGCGGCCCATCCGTCAGCGGCACAATCACCGCGCACCACCTCAGTCTGATCATCGATGATTGGGCAGGCGACCCGTTTTGTTTCTGCAAGCCTGTTGCGAAGACGCCTGAGGATAGGGATGCGTTGCTCCGCGCGGTGGTGCAGGGGAATGGGAAGTTTTTTCTGGGGACGGACTCGGCGCCGCATCCGAGGGGGAAGAAGAGGGGGGAGGATAAGGTTGCTGCGGGGGTTTTTACGCAGCCGTATGCGGTTGCTTATGTGCTTGATGCGCTGGAGGTTGGCATTGCGAGGGGCGTTATCAAAGAGGAGGAGGTTACTCAGGAGGTTTTGGAGGGGTTCTTTGGGGGGTGGGGGAGGAAGTTCTATCAGATCAAGGATGAGAGGGAAGAGAGGATTGTGTTGAGGAAGGGGAAGGAGACGGTTGTGGATGTATTGAAGAAGGAGGGTGGGGGCGAGTGTGAGGTCGTGCCGTTCAGGAAGGGCGAGGTCACTTGGGGGGTGGAATGGAAGTAAACGGGTTCAGCTCGATCATGAGTGTGGGACGGACAGAACTGACATAGGTTCAGATGAGGAAATACCTTTGGGGTAGTTCCAATCAAGAATAGTCACAGACATAGTATTACTAGTGACAAACTCCACATGTTCAGACACTCCCATTCGGACATTACAATTCTGCCCAGTATGCTGGGTTCGTTGTCAGGTGAAGCGGAGTAGGGCGGTGAAAAGTGAAAGGGCAGTACAAATCTGCGACTTGAAAACTTGTGCGGACGGAGACCTCGTTCTTCCGCATGCTGTAGCATACAGAACCAGAGAGTCATGCATACGATATCAAGTTCTGTAGCTGATATCTCTAACGTTTTAATGCCATAATATGCCTATATCAATGTTATGCCACATGTATCCATCGCGCCTTAATGCTACAATACGCCTACATCACGCACTGCGCTTCCTCTGTACATGCCCCATCTCCCACGTAGCCGTCAACCTCATTTATCGCATAACCTATACAAATTCCAACCCCAATGTCACCGTCACGCTCACTCCCGCTCTCACATCCAGCTCCTCGCTCCTCTCTCTCTGCTGAACTCACGGTGAACGTGAGCAGTGAGCCGCACTTTTCACCGCCAAGACAGCAGCGAGCGTTTGCACCCAGGACGCCCATAACAAAAGTTTTCATGCCGCCGATTTTTGAGATTCTTCAGCAACACACACTGACTACACTCGTAAGTATCCTTTCTTTTTGTTATGGCATTCATGGCTTTGCGGACTACATGGGTTTCGGCAGCTTCATACGTTACTGCAGCTCACTTCCTACCGCCTACATTATCGCCAGCATAGCACTTCCCACTCTGCAGCCATGGCTTTGCGTCCTACAGGCGCTTCAGCATCCCCGTTATACTCTCTTGTCTCACTCCCTACCGCCTACATTCCCCCCAGCATATCTCTTTCCACTTCGCAGCAATAGCTTTACATTCTACATCACCCCCAACCCCTCCTCTCCCTTCCCGTAACTAACCACATAGTCACCATCACCACCCACACCATCACCACACTCCTCGCCTTCACGGCAACGTCGCCGGCATGGCCCGCCATGCCCTCCCTCACCGCCATCAACCTCGGGCGCGACATCGCCATGGAAGTCCTCGCCATAGAGGCACATCAGAACCGCCTTTGGGCACTACAAGGAGAAGAGGCTACGGCCGACGAGGAGACGATTTCCGGTGAGTTGTTGCTTTGCGTGCAGCGATTTGAAGCGTTTTTGGCGAGATGGGATGGCGAGGTTTTGGGGTTGGGGGCGGGTTTGGAAGAGGGGGGGATGGAGGAGATAGAGGAGGGAGAGGTGAAGGAGGACGAGATGGAGGTCGACAAAGATTCGCCTTCACCACCACCACACGGGCCCGAGCGCCCCCAGCGCCTCGACCCCACCGCCATCAACGCCATCAGCGTAGGCGACATCGGATGGGCGCCACTCCCCCGCATGGCAGCCACCTCGCGCGACTGGTTCGTCCCGTCGCAGTACGGCCAGATCTGCATCAAGGTCTATCCATTCATCATCGTCAAGAAGATGGACGACTGCATGATCGGCATGCCCATCACAACCGCCGGAGGCAACGGCCTCACCAACAAGATGGAGTCGCTTCGTGCGCGCAGCACGTATGTCGTTGGAGCCAATTTCCGCGGGAAGAACGATGTCCCTTATGGATGGGGCATGGGGCCCAAGGAGATGAATCTGGAGGTGGATCGGACGGCGGGGGCGTATGAGCCCAGGGCTGGTGCGTTTGTCGATGTCCTGGATACGTACCAGATCCCGTACAACGCGAGGTGGAAGAAAGAGGGGCGCCTGACGCATACTAGTCGGGTGGACTTGCTTCGGATGAGGCACGCGGTGCTGGAGAAGGATGCGCTTGGGTGGAGGGGTTGAGAGTGGTGAGGTTGGGGGGGAAGGAGGGTTTGGGGACTACAGCATGTGTTGAGGCGTTTTGTATATTAGTATGAGGCAGCGTGATGGACTTCACCTCGTCCACGCCTGCCGAATGAAGGCATCATCCCACCATGTATCCACCAACTGTCTTTTTGCCGTGCCCATACACACACCTGTGACTCGTTGTAGGTCCCAGCCCTATTCCCCACACTTCCTCCATATCCTTGTCGCTTCTTGTAGTTCCCCAAAGCTCTTGCAATCCGCTATAATCCGTTCCTGAGATTCGAGCCAACTGGTTTCGTTTACCATCTTTATAATCTCTAGGTACCGTTCACGTCCTTCCAAGCCAACGAGACGGGGAAGAGGACAAGCAGAATGCTGCAAAAGAACGTCTACTTGTTCGCGGATCTCGTCACTCAGCACAAGGACATCGACCAGCATTTGCCCCTCTGTTGACGCATTATAACACCGTGAGTCTATGTTGTTTGACCCAGCGTGATGGTCCGAGTTCCTGCATACTCTGACGTGCCATATGAAGTTGTGGTATATACGCTGGACTTTTGTGAGCACAATGTGATGAAAGCAGGGTCACACGTCACTTACATTGAATTCCACCCGATCTCCTTCATCATAGCGCAGCCAACCCTCGCCGACGGCTTCGGTGCCCATGCTCCTACCGGTGTATGCAGATTTCCATTCGTTAAGCCTGTAAATAGGGTAAAAGTCTCGACGAAAAACTATCCCACTCTTTTCAGGCACATTCTCTGACGGTTCAGTAGTGCCGAACCACCACGCCGCATCGACCTTCCGTAAATTTCGTATCCGGTCGTGTGGTTTGTAACTCAGCTTCCCGGGTTCTTGAGTGGAATAGCTTTCGGTACAGATACCTGTTACGCCTGCAACGTTGAGATTCCTCTTCGCCCTATCAACCGGATCACTGATATGGACGATTATAGGCCTTGTAGTAGCTGTGTCTTCTTCTGTAATTGACGGGTCGGTAATGAAGTCCGGGTCGCCAATGGTTGCAGTTGTAGAATGATTAGTGAGCATGCTTGCATTATCGCAATCGGTATTCGGCCGCTGTCTCATAGCTGAGTTGGAGGCTCTGGAGTATACTCTGGAGTTCATAAGGACCGATTCGAAGTGTTGTTCGGAAGAGCTGTCAGCAGGATCGACAAGGGTTGAGAGATTGCTCAAGAGACTACTAGGGGAATCTTCGGTTTTGAATGTAGACTCCGCCACTGTGAGGGCATAAGCCTTTCGCGTGTGTTGGGTGTGTTCGTTCATTGTTGTCATCGTCTTGCTTTGTTCTTTTTCCTGGAGGAGTTTCTTTCTCTCGGTCGAAGAATCCCTGCTAAATTCAGTCGGCCATTCATGGCTGTAGCTGTAAGCCATAAGGAGACTTTGTCTTCACTCACCTGTTCAGCGGGCCGATCAACGTGTTGATCGCAGAATACTGTTGATGCAGTTGTTCCAACAAGTCCTTGACTTCAGCCTCATTCCACAGAGTCCTAAATTTGGCTTTCGAGCTCATGCTGCGATCACCATGGACGCCCTTCATAATCTTCGACACGTACTCCCCAAGGCATGACCCCAGCACGAGCCAGCTCATCAGAGTCGCTTCGAGCGCATCGACAACGGGTGGCTCCGCATGCACAGGATTCGCATCGTCAAGAAGTAGCGCCTGCAACCGTGAAAGCAGGGCCTCGTTGAGTTTGAGCTGGGAACAGAGGGATAGTACGGTAGTGGGCGCATGATTCCATTTGTTCCGTATGTCGTTGAGGTCTTTGGCAGCTCTAAGGTAAATTGTGGTAATCTGAAACTAAAACTATGGTTAGCTTAGCACTACGGCTGTGACTGAGGCCCCGGCGTCGCTGAACTTACCACAGCCGTTGTGATGCTTAAGGGATCCATCTTGGTCGTTGCGAAATATGCTGGTTGAACGGGTACGTCGGAACAAGACTGTTGTTACAACCTAGCGATGAGGTATAAGAAGAGCGTTCCAATTGCCACCAAAAGGAGAAAGAGGCTTTCAGCTGCAGCCTGCTGTTTGACATGTCATCCCATTATCTGCAAACTTCTGTCATCATCATCATGTTTACACCCGTGTGCGTGCGTACGTCGGGATCCTGTCGTAGACTAAGAAGACTATAGATCCGAGAAGAAGAAATAGGTATAATAAAGCAGCCAAATCTGGTAACTTCCCTCTCCTAGTGTCCATCGAAAGCGTAATAGTGAAATGTATGGACTCTAATTGAGCCCGCTGTGTGTGCGGGGTCGAAGCTCTCGAAGAATGGTAAAACGCCTGTCGTAGACGTCAAGCTAGAATGTTGTACCCCCTTTGGAACCTGAGGTTCTTTGGTCTGCGATAATTCTCTCGTTCGTAAGTATGCTCTTACGTTTGAGTCGTATGAAATGCGGAAGGTGTAGCTGGCTCGTGGTCTCTGGGTTGCCTCTGGGGGTCATCGTAGTTGGAACCTAGAAATCCATATAGTCCTGTTGATATTTCGTACTTACATCACACGGCGCGGAAAGCCGTGGCTTTTGAACATTTTGTGAATTTCTGAAGTACTTGCTATGCATATACTGCCATACTCTACAGCATATTTGCCGTCGAGCACCCTCCGATAGAATGCATGACTGCTACCATCATTACATAATCCTTCCGTGATTCATACCTCACATCACCAACGAGACCAAACCCTCCAGCCAGCGACATGGCCTCTGCGGATAAGGCTTACATCAAGTTGTCCGTCGCCAAAGCCCTGGGCTGGCCGAGTTCTAACCTCCCTTCCTAGGGGCGTTGGGCACAGCGACCGGAGCGCGAGCCGCCCCACCCGCAGAAGCGCCCTTCTTACGCTGGTAGAAGGCTTCGACGACCTTGCGAACGTGAGCCTTAGCCTGGTGCTTGTCGGCGGGTGCTTTGATGCTGTCGAGCGTGTACGGGGCCTGGATGAGGACGGAGTCGTTGACGACGATCTGCGTATCTGCCCACCGAGTTGGTAGACTGTGGTTCGTATGTTAGCCCCTGATATCCTGTCTCTGCCAGATCTGATATGACTCACGTCCTCGATATAGCATCGAACAATTCCTGTGCTTCGGCACTAACACCCTTGCCCTTCTGCATATCCTTCTTCTTCATCTCGCGGATGGTTTGGTCTTCGCGGGCTTGTAGCGCGGCCAGATCTACCTTAGAGATGCTGGGGAGTGCGCCATCGAAACCCGCTGCGGATTCAGGTGCGCGCTCTCCTGTGCCGATGATCTCGAAGGACTCAATGTGTGCGAATGGGATGATGTGGTAGTCGCCGGGCTGGCTGAAGAAAGAGGTGGTGGAGGGGTTCGGTGGAGGAGGCGCGGTGTTGATGGCTATGGCGTGGGTGAGGTTGCAAGCCGTGAAGAGGGTGCCCTCGAGGACGTTCTTGCCAGGGGCACATGTGACTTTGATGCTGGGAACTGTCAGCTACCATCCCAGCCGTGATACCACTTCGACGAGCGGAACGTACCGTGACCCAACAGCCTTGTACAGATCGGAGTCCGCGCCAATGACATCTTTGTTCGATCCAGGGCCGGCTTTTAGGTTCGGAGTCGCAACCTTGCCCGCAACGCTATTGCGCTTGTTGTCCGCCATGACGGTCCTGCTCTTGTGTGCCTCTGTCTAGGCGACTTGTGTATTACGGGCGGCGGAGGCTAACGTGTTGCTCCGCTACAATTGGGTCTCGTCAGCACCTAGTCCCTGCCCAGATTCTACGACGGAGGACCTAACGCCAGAGACTCATACAAGCAGTGAATATACAATCCAAAGGAATGAAAGAAATGAAAACGCGACGACGCACGCGCAACCGGGTCGTGGGGCAGCGCTGGCGTGGCGGAGCTGGCGGAGCTCGAGGCGGGTGGGTTGGTGTTGTCGTGATGCGCTGCGACTTTCCGTAGTCGCGATGCCAAGCCTTTACGCAGGGCGCTTGCCGCGGGGCCAATTATAGAAGGTATATGCTGTAGGCCTTGGAGACGCTTCCGTCCCGAGTGTATCCTGACTGCTGGGAAGCCGATGCGCGTGCGACCTCGTAACAATGTTCAATTCATAGTGGGGTGGCTCGTCAAGGGTCTACCTGGAGGTACGTGACGATCAACGCTAACTGCAGCTAGCGTACGAGTAACAACACAGCGGTCAAGCTGAGCTTCAAACATTCACCAGCACATGCAAACATTGGACATGCGAATCGTTATATTCATTCTAGATTCGAGGTATCTCAGTTTTCACGTTCTTCATAAAACATGAACTCGGGGCAGCCCTCTGCTCCCGTCTAACAAGCAATGGATATCCCCTTTTTAAGCGTTGTAGGTCTGGCAGGTTGTTAGTGTCTTCCAAATGATCAACGTGCGTGAAACTTACAGAAGCAGAGATGTTACCACCCCTTCCGGTCCAGTTGACGTGGATGTCCTGGCCCTCCTTGTAGGTCTCGTTGGCGTACTCGGGCTTGATCCTGAAGGTGTGGGCACCGAAGTAGTCACGCTGCGCCTGCAACAGGTTGGCGGGCAGGTCCTTGGCGCGGTATCCGTCGTAGAAGCTGAGGGCGGTGCTGAAAGCAGGGGTGGGGATACCCCAGAGAGCACCCTTGGAAACGACGTCTCTCCATCCGGACTGGGCCTTGTGGATAGCCTTGCTGAAGAAGTCGTCGAACAGCAAGTTCTCGAGCTCGGGGTTCTGGCGGTAAGCCTTGGTGATCTCCTTCAAGAAGACGGAGCGGATAATGCATCCACCGCGCCACATGAGGGCAATCTCGGGCTTGTTCAGCTTCCACTTGTACTCCTTGGCGGCGTTCTGGATCAGCATGAATCCCTGCGCGTACGAGATGATCTTGGATGCGTAAAGGGCCTGCTCGAGGTTGTCGATGAAGGCCTGGCGGTCGCCAGAGAAGCTGGGGGTGGGGCCGTCCAAAAGACCGGCGGCACGGCCACGCTCCTGCTTGAGCGAACTCAGGCAACGGGCGAAGACAGCCTCTCCGATCAGGGTAACGGGCATACCGAGGTCGAGCGCGTTGATGGCGGTCCACTTTCCGGTACCCTTCTGACCAGCAGAGTCCATGATCTTTTCAACGATGGCAACACCATCGTCGTCGTTCTTGTACATGATGTCACGGGTAATCTCGATCAGGAATGAGTCGAGAACGCCCTTGTTCCATTGTGTGAAAACGTCGCCAATCTCCTTGTTGCTCATGCCGAGACCGCGCTTCATGATGTCGTAGGCCTGTTTCTGTCAGTCGCCTCTTTCTTTCTGTATGATCGTCTCGTCTCACCTCGCAGATCAACTGCATGTCACCGTACTCAATACCGTTGTGGACCATCTTGACGTAGTGACCGGCACCCTCGTCACCAACCCATTGGCAGCAGGCCTCGCCGTCGGACTTTGCGGAGATGGACTGGAGGACATCCTGAATATTGTTAGTTTTTGCCTGTTCATCTCTTCACGCATTCCTACCTTGATGTATGGCCAGGCCTCCTCGTTACCACCGGGCATGATGGAAGGGCCGTAGCGGGCACCCTCCTCTCCTCCAGAGACACCAGTTCCGACGAATCGGATACCCTTGGACTTGAGGTAGTTTGTGCGGCGGTTGGTGTCGGGGTAGTGGGAGTTACCACCGTCGATGATGATGTCGCCCTCCTCGGCACCTCCCTCGAGGAGGAGCTCGATGAAGTCGTCAACGGGCTTACCAGCCATGACGAGCATCATCATGCGGCGGGGCTTCTTGAGCTTGGAGACGAACTCCTTGATGGAGTGGGCGCCGACAATGGACTTGCCCTTGGCCTCATCGTTCAAGAAACGGTCGACCTTGGCAACGCTATCTGCCTGTCAGTGTGTGTTGGCGGCGCGGTGTATCGAGGCGCTTACGTTCGGTTGAAAGCAACAACGGTGAAGCCGTGGTCAGCACTGTTTGGTGTTAGTACTGGTTTGGCAGGTTATGACGTTTGTTGTGACTTACGCGTTGAGGATCAAGTTCTGGCCCATGACCTATATGTATGGTCAGCATGGCTGGCCTTGATGCGTTGGGGGTGAATGTCTCCGGATAATTCGCGCTTTGGACTCAATGGCTGGCAGGAAGGCACGACGACGCGCACTTTCTGCTGCACTCGCCGTGGACGCGATCGGAACATGGAGTACTTACGGCCAGGCCGATGAGGCCGAAATCTCCGACGGGCTCAGAAGACATGATTGCTGTTCTCGTGTAGGAGTAGGTGGGTGGATGAGAAAGTGTTGGCGGGGTAGAATTGCAGCGACCGGGCGTGCAATACGAGGGCAATTGAGGCTTATAAAGCGGGAGATGGTCAAGAGAAGGAAGAAGAAGTCTGGTGGGGGTCGTCAAGATATGTACGCGGAAAGTCTTTGGAACAAGCGGGGCACACTACTATTGCATCAATGGCACGTCCCACCACCATATCCCAGCATCACGCTGTTGACGGAGAATAGCTTCGGCCGCGGCGGTAAGGTATGTCATACAAGCCACTGTTGCCAATTCCGTCTTGTAAAACGTTTGCACCGCTGCCGACATGATTGCTGAACATCACAGCGCATGATTAGAAAGCCGCCGTCTAATGAGCGGGCTAGACACGGGTGGGTTGCGCATGTGGTTGCAGATGCTATGGCTATCACGACTCAGTGTACATTCACTATTGACATCAATTTCATCCTAGCAGACTAGCGACGCAAGCAACAGTCCCAACGGCGTCGCGGTCAAATGCGGCTGCTTGTGAAGCCCCTCCGTCTCAGCCTTAACACAGCATTACGCAGTACGGATGGAGGGGCAGCGTGCAGGGATCACCGGATACGCTAGGACAGGTCGCCGGAGAAGTCTTGCAATGTTTCCAAGGCTACCTGGAAGGACTGTAAAAGCTGACACGATGTGAGAAAACTCATCACCGGTGACGCCTGTGCATCATGCTGCACCTTCTTGCTGGCTGTTCAAGGTTGAGCCTTGCGGTGCAGCGTGGTGTGCAGCGGCTGCCGATATGCCGGCAACACGTGATTTCGGGGCCGGAGGAGCCGCTTGGCTCACTTTCTGCGACAGAAACCAACAACGGACGTCGACGCCCCCATCTGCCTGACGCATCCCCACGGTAATTGTAATTTGCACCGGCCCGCCATCCCACTCTGCCCTCTTCAAACGCCGACCTAGTCCTCGCCCACCTGCAGCCTCGCTTGCTAGACACTTCGGGAAAGTCTTGTTGCCTTCTGCCATCTTCGACGTGTAGTCAGCATCAGCTCCAGACATTCACGCGCACGGCACTGCGCGGGCGGTTATTCACTCACACGGACGCGCTTCATTGAGAGGCATTTTCCCCAGCCATACAGAAACTGCGCCTCACCTCATCGGTGCAACCACACCCGCGCGCACCCTCAAAATCTGCGAACCGTAGATTACTACGCATCCTTAGCCACCCGGCCGTCCTATCACCAGTCTACCCACTCCGCAACATCAGAGCGCGTCTCGACCAGTAGCTGGTTAAGTCATCACCTCGCTAAGGTTAAGCTGAACTGACCCGCAGCTCCTACTCCAACATGCAGCCCCATCACTCCCTGCCAGCGCGCCCGCCGCCCACGACATACTCGGCACCGCCTTCAAGGACCAACAACGCCGGCGCACGAGGCCAGGGCAACTCGCCCATGTTTGCTGGCTTCACACCGGCGTCTGCTGCGCCGGCAAACTACGCGCAAGCCCCAGTGAGCGCCCCCTATCAAGCACCCGCATACCCGACCAGCAATGCTTACAACAACTACTCGTACCCAGCCTACGCGACGGGCGCACCTGCTGCGGCCTCATACCCAGCTGCTCCGACCGTGAACCGCGGATTTGGTGGCACCTATGATCCCGAAGAAGAAGCCCGCATCGCCGAGTGGAACAGCGCATACAATGCTGGCGACGCGAACGCGAAGAAGGGCACCGGTGCGAACATGACCGCTAGACCGGAAGCGGCAACCACCCAGGATACTGAAGCAGGACCAACAGCCGATGGCAAGCGCAAGACTGTTGTTCGCGAGGGAGGTGGAAAACAGTGGGAGGACGAAACACTACTCGAGTGGAACCCCTTGCACCCGCGACTCTTCATCGGTAACCTGGCGGGTGAAGTCACCGACGATTCACTCCTCAAAGCTTTCGCCAAGTACCCGTCTCTGTCCAAAGCCCGCGTCGTACGAGACAAGAAGTCCACCAAGAGCAGAAGTTACGGTTTCGTGAGCTTCTCAGACACCGACGACTACTTCCGTGCCGCCAAGGAGATGAACGGCAAGTACATTGGCAGCCACCCGGTCCTCATCAAGCGAGCCACATCTGAGGTCAAGGCCGTCGTAAAGAAGGACGATAAGCACAAGCAGGGGAAAAACAGGAACAATAAAAACAACAAGGACAAGTCTGGAAATGGCAACAACAGCACGCCCGCGGTAGTCGCATCTCCCGCCATGTTCATACCTCGTGGTGTCCAGAAGAAGGGCAAGTCCAACGGTCCGAGAGTCTTGGGTTGAGCGACCCCTGTGTGGTTGCAAACAATTTCAACGGCACGGCACGACGGAATGCTCAGGCATGTACAACTACGTACCCACGTGTACTTTAAACACTCCCAAGGTTAGTGGAGTCACTTCTACTTTGCACTTTCATGTTTTGTTGTTTGGTTTTTGTCTTTTGGTTTATGTTCAAGCGTTAAACGGAATCTCAGCAGTGTCAAATATGACGAATGCGGTGGATGGGGGATGCCACGAAGTACGACGCACATCTGCGCGACGAGCGTACTTGTGCAGTTGGCAACGTGGTGGGGATCAAAGGCCAAAGGGTCCTCGATGTGTCTAGTTTCAAGGAACAGACGCTTGGCGGAAGAGGATCAATCAAGCCAGACTTAGACAGCCCATAACATGACGCAAATGTGAACACCGCCGTGAACACCATCTCCTCACCACACACACACCCCACCTCCCCCTAAATCCCACTACCCATCCAACCTCCTCACGCTCTCCACAACCCCCTCCCCATCCCCCTCCACGTTCAAACAATCCAAAAAATCATAACTCGCATACTCCCTCCTCGGCACCCTCGCCCTCCAACAAAGCCTCGTAGTACGATACCTCATCTTCTCCTTCCACACCCCATCCTCACTCGTCCCCCACCTCGCATGCCCACTGCCCCTCCACGTATACACAACCGCACACGCATCATCCCTCTCCAACACACTCCCATCCCTCTTCTTCAGTTCCAACACTCTGCACGCCTCAATCTGGCTCTCCAACCCCGGCCAATCCGGCAACAAATCCTCTCGAGTTTCAAACTCCAGATTAACTTCCTGACACGACGCCGGTAGGGTTAGCGATGCTAGTGTCGAGACGAGGCGCTGTCGTTCTTTTAGTTCGGCGAGCAGGGGAGGGAGGAGGTATGCGCATATCGTCCAGGTGATCCTGCGCCAGCATAGATGGCTGAGTAGGAATTTAAAAAAGTTTGAGGGTTTCAAGGCGACGAGGTTGTCGTGGAGGTGGTAGAGTTGGGCGCCGCGCTGAGAGGTGGTGTGGTGCAGCCAGATGTCGCCGTTGTAGAGCCAGGATGTGGAGCCTAGGTAGCGGAAGTGGTGGGTGGAGCTGCGGAGCGGGATTTGGTGTGCTTCGATGTAGATGAGGCGGCATGTGAGTAATAAGGATGTGTCGATCTTGGTGAGATAGGTGTGTAGGGGGCGGTAGAGGGGCGAGATGGAGTGGATGTCGATGGGACGGGTGTGGTCGTGCTGTTGGGATAGGACGTGTTGGTAGATTGTGAAGCGGATTTCCGCTGGAAGCATGGAGAAAAATAAGGACTGGGGTTGGGGATGCGATGTTGAGGGTGTAAGGGACGCGAGGTGTCTACGCGTAGCACGGGCGGCGCGCTGGCGGGTGTAGCGGTCTTTTGGAAGGGATTTCGGTTGTGGCATCTCTGATTTCTCTTTATGGTTTTGATGGTGAGGTTTGGGATGGGTGTGTTAGGTGGTTGGTTTGGGTGGTGTGTATGACGTCGTTTGGCGAGGCGATTGATTGAGATTTTACTGCCTTTCTTCACCAAAGTCCAATGCAAATGTCCTCAATTCGCCAATACTAGCTCTTGTACGAGTGACCAGCACATTGGTAACTTGAAGACGTTGAGTGTAGTGTAGCCGGAAGCATCGTGGTGCAGCATGTGAGCTCTAGTCATGGCCCGTGCGTCAGCATGGAGCCTTCCTTTTCGCCTGCACCCTTGCCTCACACCCATTACTCAAGTAGCGCAGGTGCTATTTTCTCTCACCCAGCGCACGAATTTGACGAAGAAATCCTGTTTCTGACTTGCAGCGATAACGTGAGTATGAAAGCCCCAGGGCTCCTCTGGGCTCTGAGGAGCAACGGAACGGACCCGTTGACACATGCCTCGGATGTGCTCATGATCGACTCCCAGCCCTTTACCTAGTGTAACGTTCGACTCCTCTCAGCTCGGACATACCCGGAGAAACGATAGAAGTCATATACCTTTTTCCTACTTCTTATCATAATCTTCGATGCCGAAGCTGTTGCTCACGGTTGCCTACCGCAATGGATTGCCTGAGGTGTCTAGATAAGAATGGTCCGCAATTGGCCCCAGCTTACGACGTCTAGTAATTGGTCACCAAGACCCATTGTATCTTTCAACAAAACGATACCATGCCACTTGTGAGGCCGCATCACCTGGCAACAATCTCGAATGATTCCAAGCTGTGGACTACTTTCACACCGAGTTACCGGGGCCTTGGACTGTGTAATTACACACAACGTCTAGAAGCATACTCACCGTACAGGGCAAACGTTCATTCAACAGCACTGCGAAATCGCGCCCAAGCCGGAAAGTACATAAGACAAAAGCTCTCAAGCTCTTCCGGGGTCAACGGCAACCTCCAGTCTCACTCCAACTCATTACCGACAAACTCATCAAGTCGTTCCTTTAGTAACATCACCAAATCTACCAAAATGGCATCCCAACAAACAGGCTCAGATTCGTCTAGCCCCACATCATCCATTGAGTCAACAACACCACTTGTACCGGCCAGCTCTGCGTCAGACTCATCAGCTGCCTTCGACTTCGATGCCGTCCTATACAAGCACAACGTCACCAGGAGTTGTCTCAACAGTGTCCATAGTGTACTGATTGACATTGCGAAGGATGCAGGAAAGATCATGATCGCAGCCGAGGATTGCATCATCACGACTGTCCACAAGAACAACACATCTGACGTGGTCACCAAATTCGACAAGCAAATTGAAGCCATGGCCGAAAGACGCCTCGCTGAGGCCTTCCCCGAATGCACCTTCCTCGGCGAAGAGACGTTCAAGCATGGCACCAAGCTCGCAGACGCGCCGACATTCATCGTGGATCCCATCGACGGCACGCTGAACTTTTCGCTCGGCGTGCCCAACTGCGCCATCTCACTGGCTCTGACACTCGACAAGAAGCCAGTCGTTGGAGTTGTGTTCAACCCTTTCCGCGGAGACATGTACCATGCGATCAAGGGCCAAGGCGCATACCTGACGAAGACCTTCACGAACCGCAAGATTAAGCTACCCATCCACCCCATTCCTAAACCGATGCCATCGCTTAACTCTTGTCTCATGGTCGTTGAGTGGGGTAACCAGCGCTCTGGTCCAAACTGGGCACTGCGCACCTCGATTCACAACGCTCTCCTCACCTCCAAAGTCGAGGGCGGCGCGATGTGCAAATCAGTCCGCTCAAACGGATCCGCAGCACTGGACTTCTGCTACGTCGCACACGGCATGCTCGATGCCTTCTGGGAAGGAGGCGTGTACTCTTGGGACGTCGCTGCTGGATGGTGTATTCTGGAGGAGGCTGGTGGCGTTGTAGTGAGCGCGAACCCTGGAGATTGGGACCCAGAGCTTGAGGGTCGTCTTTACTTTGCTGTGCGCAATGCGAAGCGCGAGGATCAGCGTGCTGTCATTCAGGAACTTTGGGGGATGATGGGGGATCGGAAGTTTGTGTTCCCTTGAATGCGGTTTTTGCGAGTTTTCACGGCATGGGGATAGTGTGGTGGAGTTTCATGCAGCACACGGCCGGGATCTGGTTTGTTTGGTCAGACAGTATGTGTTTGACTGAACTGGTTGATAGTAGTATACAAATATATGAGAATCCCCTCGATATGCTTTCGCTGCTTCGACCAAACAAGAGTGAGCACCAGTGGTGTTGCACGTTAATTGCAATTGGAATGCCATTTCCCTAATGGACAGATAGCAGTGATGGCTCCGTCCTGTTTTGTGCGACTGATGCCTTCCATAGCACCCACAGGCCCTCATGTTCAAGGTAGTCACGACAGATGCTAGCTTCTTATCTGTCGCAAGACCCAAACAAACTTCCTCCATTACACTCTCACCCCAACACACCTCACTGCATGACCACCCATCCACACCGAAGCATCGTTTGCTGTCACAACGTTATTGTATAGCACATCCTTATTATCAACTCACCATACTCTTGATCGACATCACACACCACCTCAATCAAGCTGTCTCACAGCTCAGCACCAGCATAGCTGCATCCTGTGCAGTCCCTGCACACCTCCCCTACCACGCTCGACCTCCAGTCCTTCGCAACCTACATCACCCTCACCAGCGCCTTCAACGAGTCCCACAATCCATGCAGCACCAAACCCACTGAGTACATGCCCTTTGACACCCGACGTGCCAACCCAACCCGACCCAAACGCCACACGCGCACATACTGCCCAAGAATCACTCATAGACGCCGCACCATCTTCGACCAGGGCCACGACCCCCGAACAACTCACTTCACCGGCAGGCCTCTCACTGCGACCGAGAGACTACACGTAGCCCGCCAACGCCTCCGCAAGTTCGAGAAGACGCAATCCCGCAAAGCACAGCGGAAGACCTGGGTCCGTAACGGAAGAATCAATACGCCAAGCAAGCTCGACAGAATACATCTCAAGCTGAAGAGGATCTTCACCGGAAACTTCTGAGCACCTCCACGCCTGCACTCTTTCTCTGACGTCTTGAGTGTGTTTATGAGCACGACTGCTACTTGTGTAACAAGCTCTGTAGCCTCTGGTGTACTCCAAGCCCCCGTCCAGGGACAAGGCCGAACACTTTCGAATCACCGACCGAGAGCCACGAATCCACTCGAGCCACGCGAGAGGAGAAGGATCATCGAAGATCGACGACTACGCAAACTCAGACGCCGGGAAGCCAGAGCAGAGAGATCAGCGAATCGTACGTTGAAGAAGGGACTCCGTGCTAAGATAGCCGATTTCTTTGGTATCTTCCGTCTTTGGTAGACGACTGAAACCCACCTTTTATGACCTGTGCAGCCACATCTGGAGGTTGTGGAGTTAGTACAGCGTGCGCACCATCAGCGCCAGCGATCGCGAGCACACCTGGTGTTATCTCGTCTGCAAGCACACCAATCTGGGCCCCTAGCTCTCCCAGTCGTCATCTCACAGCCGAGGAGAAGGAAGAACTGCAGAAGAAGAAAGAGGAGCGCGCAGAGAAGAAGCGACAACGGAAGGAGGTTCGAGACGAGGCTAAAGCAGACACCAAGGCCAAGCTCCCGGATACGACTAGCAAGAAGGCTAAGCTTCGGCTGTACATCACCTTGCTCAAACTCAGGTTTCATCTCTAGACTTGAGATCAAATTCGTCGTCTGGACTACTATATCCCACCTTACATGTCACACGGAGATTGTGCAACTAGTACACATTGCGGAACCAGCACACATTGCGGAACTAGTACACATCACACATCGAGCACGCCGATTTTCGTATCTGGCTATTCCGGTGGCAATCTCACCTCCAAGAACGGAACGGTAGGGCAGAGACTAAAGACGAAGCGTGCGCGAAAGAGGCGACAGCGGAAGGTATTCCGAGACAAGGCCAAAGCAGACATCGAGGCCAACGTCCCAGGCGCGGGTAGCAAGAAGGCCAAACTTCGGCTTTACATAAACGCGCTCAGGCTCAAGCTTCACCTCTGAACTTGAGATCAGTATATGGCAGACGGCGGTGATTGTGGTAGCGCTAGCTATAGCTCCGGCGACTGTGGTGGCGGCGACTCCGGCGGTTGCAGCACATCCCATACCGCAGGTGACGGTGGCAGCTACTCAGGCGGAGATTCAGGCATCGATTACATCCCACAAGGTGGTTCCTCCTCGTCCAGCCGACCATTGACAGCCGAGGAGCGTGCGGAACGTGACCACAAACGCAAAGAAGAACAGGAAAAGTGGGATCGTGAGAGAGCGGAACGCAAAGAGAAGAAACAACAGCGAAGGCAAGTCCGAGCCGAAACCGCTACTGCAGTCAAAGCGAAGCGCAACGAGGCGACTAAGCTGAAGGAGAAGATCCGTCTGACTGCCACGCTTCTTACACTCAAGCTCCATCTTTGAGCGACGCCAAACACACATCAAGGCTTTGAATGGAGTCTCCATTCGTCGCCGCAGACTCTGGGACGACATCCTCAGGCGATTGCGGAACGACATCTGGAGATCGCGGAGCCGATTCGAAAGGCGATACTGGAGGTGACTGTGGTGCCGATTCAGGGAAAGACTGTGCCGACACAGAACCTCATCCAACTGAACGAGAATACAAGTTCACCGACTTCGCCGCTGCACCCCAGACAGACACTGCCGGTCCTTCCACCTCGTCGCAATCGAAGACACAACCCGATACTAGCACACCAGAAGAACTACAGCTACAAGAAGAACGCAAACAAGCGAGGGTGCAGAAGAAGGAGAAGAAAAGAAAGGAACAGACAAGAAAGTTCTTGAACAGCGCCAAAGCTGTTGCTGAGAACATCATCAAGGGCAAGTTTTGAGGAGTCAGCTGAACGGTCGAGACTTGTATACGGCTCCACAAGTTCGAGTCCAGGACATACCGATCATTTGCGCGGATGGGGGCCAGTATTCGCAGTAGTCGGAGCGTGCGATTTTCTCACGACACAGACACAAGCCGTCAATCAGTGGCAGACTTCTCCCGCTGGCCGGGCGTGTATATCCATCCTGGGCACTTCGTACACGCCGCCGACAGACCGAAAGACGAAGAAGCGTGGCAGAGGTGCCGCAACAGTTTCAGAAGACTGAAGGCTCGTGTCCGCAAGAAGAGAGCCGAACGAAACGACTCGCATGGCAAACGTCGGTAGTTTCGACATTCCTCGCCCTAACGCGGGTGAGCACACCTTTTATCAGAACGTCACCTGTTATGTTCATGTCTACGCGCCGACTACTGTACACCAAAATATCCCGAGCGCGGCGCCGGAGTCTCATGCCGCGGTGGGAAGCTCATGCGAATCGGATCCAACGCTGTCAGTGCCCGAGAACCTAGGCGGAGTCGCTGCCAACCTCCGTCTTATTGACCTCGAGAGGGTGAAACGAAGACGACCAGGAAAGAGACAAGCCCTTGTTGAGTGGGCAATCAGAAAACTCCAGAGGTTACTCCACAAAGTGACCTAAAGCGGACGGTCGTTGTGAATGCGGTGGCATCGAGACAGTGCCGGTAAAGCTCGTCGAGCTCGGCGGCCTTTCGGCAGACGGCGAAACGTATTCAAATGGAACAAGCGACGCGAGAGATTTTGGCGTTGGCGTCGGCTTCATTTCCTGGCTTTGAAGTATTGGGTGGTAGGCGTCGCGCGTCGCTGGTCCAAAGTCGCTCGGAAGTGAGCACAGACCGCCCGCAACTGTGCATTGGCACCAGAACTGCTGCTCGCCATACTTCACGTCATGTTCGCCCGCACCACACGCAACACTCTTGCTGCAGCCTCAAAACAGCCCTATATATGTCATTCATGTCTGCGCCGGACTAGACAGTCTCAATTGGGCGCCCTTCATCTGCCCACGCGTCACACAGCACGATCTCTCCACACTGAGACCCAGCCACCACCGACCCAGGATGGCACAGCGTTTCGAAAGCAGCTGAAAGATGCTGCGAAGCAACAGAAGAAGGAGAAGAGCGCCTCTTCTGGCGCCTCAAAGTCCTCGAAAAAAGACAAAGATGTGCGACTAGAGAAGTGGGAGCTAACGGTTGGAATCGAAGTCCATGCCGAACTCAACACCGCGCGGAAGCTTTTCTCTGGTGCTGCGACCTCCGTCAGCGAGGCACCCAATACTCATGTCTCCTTGTTCGATGTCGCGTTTCCTGGCACCCAGCCTCACTTTCAGAAGGAAACCCTCCTACCTGCCCTCCGCGCCGCCATAGCCTTCCAGTGCGAGATCCAGCCCAAGAGCAGCTTCGACCGCAAGCACTACTTCTACCAAGATCAGCCCTCGGGCTACCAGATCACGCAGTACTACGAGCCCTTTGCGACGAACGGCAAGATTACCCTGTACCCTCATGACTTCCCGCCTGGCGCTGCCCCGCAACCTGGGCCCGTCGAGATTGGCATCAAGCAGATACAGATGGAGCAGGATACCGCAAAGACCGTGCAGCAACCCCCTTCGACCCACCTACTCGACTTCAACCGCGTCTCGCATCCTCTGATCGAAATTATCACCCTCCCTCAGATCCATGATCCCACAGTCGCTGCGGTCGTCGTTCGCAAGATACAAAACATACTCAAGGCTGTCAATGCCTGCACAACCGGCATGGAGTTGGGCGGACTGCGTGCCGATGTCAACGTATCAGTTCGTCAACGTGCAGGGGAGTCATCTGACTCTAGTCACTCATACCACGGTGTTACCGGTCTTGGGCAGCGGACTGAGATCAAGAACCTGGCAAGCGTCAAGGCTGTCGAAGACGCCATCATCGCAGAACGTGATCGGCAAATCGACTTGCTCGAGGGTGGAGGTGTCGTTGAGGGCGAGACTCGTGGATGGACTCTTGGAAGCAAGACTACCAAACGTCTCAGAGGCAAAGAGGGCGAGATCGACTACCGCTACATGCCGGACCCAGACATTGCTCCTGTCATCATTGGAAACGTAAGCACAGGCACTACTTTTGGCATGAAAGCTGTGCTAATCTTATCAGGATCTTATTGAACACCTCCGGAACACCCTTCCCAAGCTGCCCGATGTGAATGTGGACATGCTTGCCAACACCTACGGACTCACTACAAAGGATGCCATCACACTTCTCTCCATAGACGACGGTGAACGGTTGGAGTACTTTCTCGACGTCATTCGCTGCCTGGTGCGCCAAACCGAGCAGCACGAGAAAGACGTTCCGCTTGAAACCCTGGGCAAGATCACCGGGAACTGGTATGTTTATCTGCTATGCTACGCGTCTGAATCAAACTAACGCGTGACTAGGGTGCTGATGGAGCTTGGCTCTCTCTTCCAAGACGAACCTTGGGACCCTAACCGCGTCCCAGCCGACTATCTCGCCGGTGTCATCTCGCACATACGTCGCAAAGAGGTCACGTCGCCCTCCGCAAAACGTCTGCTTGCCATTAAGTTTGAGGGAGATCAGCGAGGCGTATCGGAAGTCGTTCACCAAGAGAACCTCCTCCTGCAACCACTCAGCCAGGAAGAGTACATCAAACTAGCACAAACCTTGCTAGAAGAGAAACCCGACATGGTTCGCGACATCACCGAAAAGGGTCAAGTCAAGAAGGTCGGCTGGTTCGTGGGACAAATGGTGATGAGAGCTCCAGACGGAAGTGTCGAGCCAGACAAGGCGAAGGAAGTACTGCTGAACTTGTTGGGTGTAGGAGAGAAGGTGTAGTAATGGCGTGGATACCCTAATGAAACATATCTTTAAGATTGGTGCGTATTGCTTTTGTGCCTTATGTGACTGATGGTTATATGGCTATATGGCTATAAGGGTCCAATGTACGGGTAAGGATGTCAAAACCACTGACGTTTGACAGCCCAACAACTTCAACCCACCAACTTAACCAGCCCACAAGCAGTGCGAACCTCGTGTCTCGCTTCCACAGTATGAGTGCCCACAGCGCACGGTGACAAGCTCGGAATTTGGGAGTCGGTTCAGGTCCCAGTTCCAACGGCCGCGGGTGCAACACCTTCTTGTCAACATCCCATGAACCAGCGTTGACCTCAAAACGCCAGATCCATCAGTTCGCACGCGAAATCCTTCGCGAGACTCATACGCAGAATTACCAAGGGAAATGCCTGCATAACCTGTTCCAAACTCCTCCTCAAGACCTTCCACACCAACATCCACACCTACATCCCCCATACACCTACACCCATACCCTCCCACCCAAAATGTCCCCCGACCAAACCGCCACCGCCATCTACCTCTCCCGCTTCCGCGACCGCATCGCCACCATCCGGCAAAACGTAACCGTCACATCGCTCAAAGGCCGGTTCACCAACACCACCAATACCCTCCGCCGCAGAGATAGCCTGGGTCGCCGGGGAGATAATGCACGAACGGCGCTGTCTGCCTCGCTGGGTCTGTATTACACTGGCGTGGATAAGTCGGAGGAGGATTTAAGGGATTTGAGTCCCGTGGGGTGGGGGGATGGAGAGGGGGATGGTCATGGTGGGAACGGGGATGATGGTGAGGACGATGGGGATGACGGCCGATCCGATAGCATGGAACCCCTACGCCTACTCCATCGAGGTTCAAGCAGAGAAGATATCACCAACGCGTCGTGGGACGCGCAATGGGAGTTAGATATGGACCGAGAAGAAGAACGGTTGATGCGTTCAGAGCACCGGATTGCGGAAGAGCGTGAAGAGAGTGTATCGGGTGGGGAAAAGGTTGGAGTGGGAGGAGTTGGAGGGAGGGAGAGGGAGATGTATGTGGCGTATCATAGTATTAATAGTGGGGCGGCAAGGAGGAGGGGGTTGGATGAGGTAAAGAGGATGTATGAGGGTGGGGGGAGGTATGCTACGGTATGTGATTGATTTTTGGGATGGATGGATTGATGGATTGATGCTGACTAGGGTGTGTAGGTGGGCAAGAAGAAGGGGCGTGAGTTGCAGAGTATGCTAAGGGGTCTGGGGGCTGAGGAGTGGAATGGAGATGGACCAGGTGGAGAAGCGCAAGATGAAGAAGTGCGAGACGAAGAAGCGCAAGACGAAGAAGCGCATGACGAAGAAGCGCAGAACGAAGAACCGCCAGACGAAGAGCCATCCCAGCCTGCTGCCCAAGACGAAGAAAACGAAGACGAAGAACCACCCTATCCCGGCAGCCAAGGAAACGAAGACTCCCTCTCCCTCCCCTCAAACCCCTACCCCGAAGACGACTTCCTCCTGCCCCTAACCCGGCAACCCGCGCGAACCACACCTCCCCCGCCCTTCCCCTCCCCTCCCAACCTAATCATACACCCAAACTCCTCACCGGGACTATCGATTCCATCACCGGCACTATCGATACCATCGAACCCCTACCCAGAAGACGCACCGCCCTCACCAACCTCCTTCTCCCAGCCCCCTCCACCACCACCACCACCTCGACCCACACAATCCCCATCCCCATACTACCGCGCCGTAACACCGCCTACACCACACGCTCGCTTCCCGATTTATCCGAGTGATAGAACGATAAGTCCTATTAGTCCGTTTAATGCGAGTAGGCATTTGATTTCTGCGGAGGGGACGGCGTCGAGCCTGAGTTATCGGATTGAGCAACGACAAGAAAGGAACGATGGATACAACAATGATGATGATGGTGTAGAAGGGGGGTATACGTATGCGCCTAATCATCCCTATCACGGTATGGACGAAGAAGGGATGAGGGAGTATTGGCTTGGGCTTGAGGGGTATCATACGGAGAGTGAGCGCAATTTGAGGAGGAGGGGTGAAGGGAGGGGCAGGAGACGGACGGTGTCTTCGCCTGTGCAGTATGATCCTGAGAGGGTGTTTGGGTCTGTGGGGGAGAGTTATGAGGGTGGTGGAGGTGAGGGCGGAGAACGGGAGGATGAGGTTCGGCGGCGGTATTTGGACGCTTTGAGTGGTGAAGAGAGAAGGATGGCAGAGGGAGAGGACGAGGAGGAGTTCGGTATGAGGACTTCCGCTGGAGAAACCGACGCGAGGAGTAAGAACATGATGAACCGGCTCCTAAGCACCTTTACCTGTCGACCCGGAACCGTCACACCACTACACACCACCACCACCCCCAATCCAACCAACACAAACGCACCCACCACCCCCGCCATACCCACAGCCCCAAAGAAATACAGCCTAGCCTACCTCTCCCACAAAATAAACCGAACCCAAAAAAGAGAAGAAGAAGCAAAACTCCGAGAACGCCTCATGGCCCTCCGACTTGCCGAACCATCTGCGCCGCGTACCCAACACATCGAAGACATCAACAACAACAACAACAACAACAACAACAACAACCCCACAGAAGTCCCCGTACTGGTCCCCAAACCCAAAGCAAAGAGGAGAAAAGACAGCACGCAACCCAATCCACCTTCTCTTGTCCCAAACCTAGAAAGCCGGACGCAGAGTGTTATTGGTCCGCCAGTTGGGCTTTCGCAGATGATTCAGAGGGCGCCGGGGAGTGTTAGGGTGATGACTCCTTTGCCTGTTTCTGTATCTTCGGAGACAGGGTCTTCAGGTGGAGAGAGAGGGGAAGAGGTTCAGCGTGGGCCTAGACAAGAGCACTCAGGTTCAAGTCTCAGCGACCGGTTACGGCAAACGCAACTTGAAGATTTACCTCTGCAACAGGATGCAGCAAAGGAGATACGGGATCTGATGATGGCGGTTGAACGGGATCAAGGGGAGGTGGCTAGCACGCCTGCGAAGCATGGATATACAGCACCCCACAATGCCAACACGAACGCACCAGCTATCCAACGAGCAGATGAATTACCCGCTGGATTCTCGACCTCATCACCCCAGGCCAGTGTTTCCCCCCACGAAACTCTTACACGACACTTCCGTACTCAACGCCAAGTTAATGAGCGTGGTACTCGGCGGATTCGCACGATAACTTCGCACTCGAGTAATCTGACGCTGCCGAGGAGTTATCGGGTACCGGAGGGACATGGTGGTGGGAGGGGTGTGCTGCGGGTTACTAACGTGGTTGTGCAGGGAGAGGGATTGGAGGGAAGTAACGAGGTTGGGGTTGGGGTTGATGGTGGTGAGGATGGTAAGGGTGGTGGTAGTGCGAATAATGTTGTTGTGAATCAGCAAGATGGCACTGAGGAGTTAGCGGCGGGTGGAGAAGAGCAGAAGGGTGAATCTCTACTCCGATATAATAGTGACGAGGAAGGTGGGAGAGATGTGACAGAGGCTGGATGAGCGATAGCCAAGTTGTTAGTACTACGTTTATCACTACTCCTGCAAACACTAGGTTATCAAGCTAGAGGATAGACGAGATAAAAGAAGTGGTTCGCAGATCCCCTTCCATATTTACGTGATATCGAAGTAGTAATAAGGGCCGTGTCGAGTTTGAGTCAAAGAAGAAATGGCCCTTGCACTGAGTCACATGCACATCTACTGTGCCGCATGTACTTCTACCTTCCACCCAACCACAACTTTTCACTTCGAGGAGAACATCAACCCCAGAATGAGTCTTCGTTCTCGACTCCCGGCAGCCCGGGTCAGTTCGCCAGCTCAAAACCAGGTACGCATGTATTTACCACATATGTGGACATCAAGGCTAATAGCCGCAAGGCCACGCCTCGTGACCTAGCAGCAAAAGAGCAACGAGTCTCCTTATTGAAGTGGAATGATATACGTAAGATGTTAGATCTCATGATGTTTCTATAGCTGATCGACATTGTAGCGAGTTGGTACCAGTACATCTACCGTATATTGATTCATCGTCAACGTGCCGCTTACGAGGGTTAGAGACAACGAGTATATTCTATCAGGCTACAGGTAACAGTCTTGTCTGTAACCCGCTTAATGATACCGGCTTCTAAACAAAGAGATATACAGAGCCGTCTCAAACTCCTACGCGCAGTCCCTGCGCAGCATCCTCAGTATCCACAACGAAACAGGTAAGGCATCACACAGTACAATAACTACAAAAGACAAACTGACCACTCTCTCCAGCAAACATATTCTCGCATCTCATCGGCTCAATATCCTTCTTCACTCTCCCCATCCCCGTATGTTATTTTCTGGCGCAGCCAAGATATACCACAGTAACCACAGCCGACATCATAGTCTACGCAACCTTCTTTCTCGGTGTCGGCATTTGCTTTGCACTGTCTGCAACGTAAGTTTTGTGTCACACATTGACTTACTAATTACTTGACTTACTTAGGAAGTGACTAACACACAAGAACAAGTTTCCACATCATCGCCAACCACAGCAAAACCGTCCACATCTTCGGTAACCAGCTCGACTACGTACGTAACCCACCCCCACCCACCCCAATTTCACCCCAGCCAACTGAGTAATCTAGCTCGGCATAGTACTCCTAATGTGGGGTTCCACCATCCCAAGTGTATACTACGGTTTCTACTGTACACCCCACCTACAAACAACATACTACACTCTCGCCTCCATCTTAGCAGGAGCTTGTATCTACGCAACGCTCCACCCAGCGTTCCGTCGCCCGGAATATCGTCCGTACCGCGCGGCCATGTATGCGGGTCTTGGTCTCTCGTTTGTCGTTCCTGTTGTGCATGGTTTACTGCAGTTTGGTGTGGAGACGCAGATGGGGAGGATGAGTTTGGATTGGATGGTGGTGATGGCGGTGTGCAATCTTACTGGGGGTGTGGTATATGCTCTGAGGGTATGTTGATGAGCCGGAAGAAATATTCTATGTGGAAAGAAAGGAATGGGGAACTGACTACATACAGATCCCGGAGAAGTGGTATCCAAACCGGTTTGATGTCTGGGGTTCGAGTCACCAGATTATGCATTGCTTGGTTGTTTGTGCTGCCATTGCGCATTTGTGCGGTCTGCTGAGGGCGTTCGACCATGTTCATGGGCATGGAGATGTTTGTGCAGTGCAACGAGGAATGCATTCTCATACACACAGCACTCAACGCATGCGTCCAGCGGCAGCTTAGCCATAATTTTCAGCAATGCGCTCCCATTCCCATGCAGCGCGTTTACAATGGAAGCTACGCATGTACGGATCGAAGCGGGTGAAAATCTCTAGTTTGCGAAGGACGTACGCAGATGCTGTGTTGGCGTGGTGGCAGCGCAGCGTCAAGTGCTCGTTACGAGCGAGTCCAGATACGAAAGAGAGTGAAACGGTAACGATGTTGTGAGCAATAGCTTAATTTTCGAATAAGGTAGAATGCTGAGCACGCCCGAATGGCCCTGAGCGACTGTTGAGTAACTGATCGGAAGCATAGCAGGCAAAGGTCACAATCACAGGCGCATATTCAATGCGACAAATTTTTCTAGTCGATGTAATTGAATCGACGCAAGCGCTTGAAGCGCGGAATGCTCTGCTTGGACGACAGACGTTCATACCGAGAAGGAACAGGGTTTACTATACTCAGAATCAGGTTAGTATCGCAGAGACTTCACCTCACAGCACGCAGCGCCATAATATCACGACATCACGGAAGCAGCCATGCGATAGCATAGCGATGCCGAGCCACGATCCACGCATGGCGTGAACGGGACAGCCAAAGGCCAAAGGTTTGTTCAGGAACGGTCATATTGTCTATGAAACATTCCTCAGCCACCACGCTGACGCAAGTCAACGCAGACCCGTTTGTAGGGTAACTGCGGACTTGAAGATCCATCCCAATCATTGCCGTTATGGTATCCTTTTGTATCATTCCGAGACGCCGTTTCATGCACAATCGTGTTGTGTGAGTGATGGTTGATCGTATCGTATCGTATCGTTCTGGCGCTTATGCGACGAGCTGAACGACACCACCAGCCTCCTTGATCTTCTTCTCAGCCTCAGCGGAGACGTAGCGGGCGCGGACGACGATGGGGACAGCGGGGAGACGACCCTTTCCGAGGACCTTGGAGTAGCCGTAGTCGAGGAGGTTGAGGACGGGGGCGTTGCCAGACTTGTTGGCGAGGTACTCAGCGCGCTTCTCGGCGGGGATGAGCGACCAGAGCTTGTCGAGGTTGATGACGGGCTTCCAGGAGAGGTTCTGCATCTTGTGGAAGTACCTCATACCGACTGCAGACGAAGTCAGTATATGTCTCACATGCACTTCGTACACACTCATAACTTACCCTTTCCGAAGTAACCAGGATGGTACTTGTCGATGTTGGTCTGGTGGTGATGTTGACCACCAGCCATACCACGACCACCGGGATGCTTCCTGTGCTTTCCGACACGTCCGTGACCCTGGATGCCGAGTTAGCACTATACAAAAGGGCTTCGCGGGGTGATAACTTACGGCGGAGACGTGACCGCGGTGCTTGCGGGTCTTGGTTAGGCGGGTAGGCATCTTTGCGTCGTGATGCTGTGGGTTAGTTGTCGAGCGAAAGTTCAATGGAAGGCTGGCGCTGGCGATTTTCTTCGTTGAGCGGAAAAGCTAAGCGAGGTGCGCTAGTGGGTGTCACGTGCGTGATCCCTGTTGAAGCGTCACGGCGGTGCGTAATCGGATGTGGGTTGGAGTGGAGCGAGAACATCAAAGTGCGCATAGTAGATGGAGGATGGTGAGGAATGTTGAGTATTGAATTGAATACGTGGGTTTCGTCCCTCTGTGTAAGAATACTTCGCCAACCCTCCCCGCTATCGCTATGCAATACAAACTTCATCCATCAAAGTCGCTGCTCTCTCTACAATTCTACCCCCAGTACGGTGTCCGCAGGCCAACAAAAGTCGAGCCAACACCATCACCCGAGTCCTCTTTCTTGCGCTGTCCAGCAAGCTATTCAAAGTCAGCATTCGCGTTCCGAAGTAACACCATCAGATGCCAAGTACCTCTAACTGAATATGCCTATGCACATGCACAAGCCAATCCACATAACTCTGCGCCTCATTATTCCGATCCTCATACAACAACCTCGCGAACTCGTATTCCGCGCCATCCAGCCCTTGTCTCGCAAGCTGAATAGTAAGCGCCTTGGACGCCCTCGTACCCTCCAGATACTGCAGTATATTCCTGACTTGGGCGTTGAGATGGGTTTCGAGGACGGGGAGGGTAGATTGGAAGGGATCGAGCGCTTTTAGACTGTTGTTGCCTTCGCCGAAGAGGTCTTCGAGGAGGTTGGGTGAGACTTGGGTGTGCAGCCATAAGAGGCAGACTTGGCCGTTGTCGACGATGTAGGCGCCGCCTTCTTCGACTTTGGAGAAGGAGGCGCGGATGTTTTCTGGCATTACGAGATGGCCCTTTTCGTTTGCGAAACCGTCGCGCGCGTCGAGGTTGTGGATTGCGATGATGCGGGGGTAGAGGTATAGCGACATCTCCAGTGGGCCCATCGACTTGATCATGCGCATGTCGTGGACTCTTCGGTCGGTGGGCTCTTTACCGCCCTTGAAGGCTCTTGACTTGATCAGTCCGAGAATGTACATGCCGAACTCCTTGAGGTTCTCCGGTAGTACAAGCTGACCAGGAGGATTGTTGCCAGTGAAGTTCTTCCTGTAGCCAGCAAGAATATCGACAGTCTTCTCCGTCAAGGCTCCCCTAATCTCCTTGAGGTTCTTCTCTGTCATGCGAGCAGCAGCTTCCTTGGCGATGATGTTTACGACGGCATCCTGATCGACAAACTTCATGCATTCACCAGTATTCGGGCTAACGCTGGCCACGATGTTCGTGCACCGCACTCGCCGCTCACCGTTAGCAGCCGTGTATAGTAGCGCACTCTGGAAGTGAGCATCAAGCTTCGGATCCAGTTTGCCATCGTAGCTGAACATGACACCAATAGCCTTGTCGGCGTCAATGACTCCGAACTCTAGATCGGCGCCAAAAGTGTGATGGTAGAAGTTTCCGTGGTAGGCAGAGACCTGCAGGCCATTTGAGCAGCGAACCTTCATCAGCGCTTGATATCCGGTTTCTCGCGTGACTGTGTGCTGAATCTCCTTGGATAATTTCAGGATATCCCTTGGCGCATGGAAGTTGGGGTAGTAGAAGACTTCTCCACCTGTTACAGCGGAGACGTGGCCGATGGTCGCAATGTCGAGGTACCCTCCACTGGGCGCAGCAAGGAAAAAGTCCACACCAATACCATTCTGCACCATCTTCTCAGCAACCTTCTTGAACCCAGGATGCTCAGTCTGAAGAAGCTTCTTCTCAGCATCGGTGTTATGTACATTGTTGTCCTCACGTAGCATCAGCCGACCAGGACCCCAAGTCGGAAGCGCAGCCAAAGAGCACACAATCTTTCCGCCTGTAGCCGACAATGCTGCCACGGCAGAGTTTAAGCAAGGTAATAACGCTGGCTCTGGATTCTTGACTTCAGAGAACATGGTCGGTAGCTGTGCGAGAAGTGATGTGATGACGCTCTTGCACTCCACGGGGTCGACGAACAAGCCTTCGCTGAAGGGTAGGAAGGGATCTTCGAGGTCAGACATGACGAGCATTTGAGCGCTCGTCAAGCTGGCGTTGAGGTTGTAAAAGTGCATCTCCTTGTCGTATGTGACGATGCCAACTTTGGCACCCTTTGGTATCCGAGTCGTAGTCTCAACGCCCTCTGTCTCTGTTTCTTCGCCATAGAGCGCTTTCATGATGCCTTCACAAAAGCCATGGAGGAAACCACGATTTACAGCCTCGGCGGTCACATCGACGAGGAACAACCACCGTAGACCGACAGGCTCTTTCGACCAGTATTCCTTGGGTACGAGAAAGTCGACAGTACCTAGTGTGAGCTCCGGCCGTTGTAGTCTGTCTATGCGGACGCCAGACTGATCAGTGGGCGCAAAGTATTCACCGGGGACGTCGCCCGGGTATGTACACAGGTTACACACGACCTTGTTTCCGCCAGCCTTGAACTGCATAAACGGATTGATGTACGCACGACACCTTGCACATCTTGGTGGACCAGACTCGCCAAAGTCCAATACGGGTATAGCTTGCTCGCCTTCTTGTTGAGCAGCCAGCGGCTGCAAGACCATACCAAGCGGTAACGAAGTCGCAGCAAGGGCTTGCGCAGTGAGTGGAATGTTGTTCATAGTCAAACGTGCGAACTTAGGTGAGGAGTTGCCCTGGTCAAAGGCTACAAAGGGGACCGTGGCGGGAGGAGGTAGGTGGTGCTCCATAGTCGGGTATACGTTCTCTAGGTAGTACTTCGCCGGCGCATCGCGCGACTTCGGTATGCTGGGAATTTGCTCGGGATCTACACGTCCTTGAGCTGATCCAACCGCCGCTCCTCCACTCTGATGTGGTGCTGCTGGTGTTCTCGCAGCGTACTGCATAGGCGAAGCCTGCGATCCAGGACTGAAGATAGGATTTACGGGTGCGGGAAACTGGCTCATGGCGGGAGTGATCTGAGGCTCCATCCATTGCGCTCCTCCGACTTGAGGCGAGTTTTGGTATTGTGTAGGTGTGCCATTCTGCGGCGCTCCGTTGAACGCCGGTGAACTCCCTCCAGGTCCCTCGATATTATGATATGCATGTCTGTTCTTCTTCTTGTGCTTGGGTTGTGCCGCCTGATCCATACCCAACCCAACTGCTCCCATCTGCCCCGCGAGGTTGTTCACGTCTTGATCGCCCTGGTACTGAGGCTGACCCTGCAGCGCCGACTGGTCGGGGAAATAACCTTCTTGCTGGACTGGCGTGCCATATTGCGCTGGTGTGCCGGCGTACTGATTCGGAGGCTGGGCCATGGCCGGGCTGCCCGTCTGTTGGTAGCCAGGAGGGCCCGCAGCGACTGGTGGACGCCATTTGTTGGGCTCGTCTGGTCTGCCGGTTCCGTTCGGGTTTGGCGAGCCAGTGCCGAGGGCGTGGTATGCGGCGAAGTCAGACATGGTCGCGGCGCGGGGATGTTGCGGTGGATTCGACGGACGGGACGATTCGAGGCGGGTCAGGCGTGTGGCGGAGGAACAACGGGGCGCGGAATGGTCTTAGAGATGTTCATATCATGGGGCGAGCATGCTGGGGGGATTTGGGCACAGGCGAAGGGACAGATCGCGAAGAACCAAGGTTGATGATGTGGCTATTTTCTAGACCTCTGCTTCCATCATAAGAGCGCGTCCGTGCGCTCCCTCACATGCAAGAACGACAAGCTCCATTCACTTGCATGTCACCGAATGTAGAAGCAGGACAGATTTGCGTGAACGATGTCTTTGCAGGGATCGCTAAGACATGCAAGCGATTATCTCTGCTGTTCCTTCCGGCCAGATTTTGGTACCGAATCAGCCTCGAAGCATGCCAGCCCACCATTGAGATGTGGGCTCTTCAAATGCTCGCGCAAGACCCCTCAGCGCGGCTATACACGCGACTCCCTCATGTGCCCTCTGCAGCGCATGGTTACTACCTCATTCCTCTTATTTGAGCCGAAGCGCCAGGCGAAGCAGCCCCAGCTCCACCCCATTATACAGTATATCCCCACCCATCATCCATCTACTCCAGCTTATCCAAATGCGCCAACCTCGTCAGCACGACCTGTTTACTCGTCTCCTCAATCTCACCCGCCAAAAACACCTCATCCAGTATCGCATACACCTTGTAGAAGTTAAACACCAAATCCAGCTCACACACGTTCCCAAAGAAGGCATCTAGCACCTCGACGAAGAAGTGTATGGCCTCGAGATAGGCGAGCTCGTTGTCGTTTGTGTCGACGCAGGCGCAGAAGAAGAGGCCGGCGTAGCGGCGGTACACGATCTTGGACATGTTGCGGAACTCGACGAAGTTGGATTGGTGCTTTTGGTCGCGTGGGGCGATGAGGCGGTGGACCTGAATTCGTTCTTAGTCTCATTTCGGGACTCGCTATGCGAAGGGTTCGAGGGCGGCTTGAGGAGGCGTGGTGGATGGGTGGGAGGGAAGGAGGGTATCGCATACCTCGCCCTTTAACTTGACTTTCTCTTCATCCTGTTTTATAATTAGCTACTATATCGTCTCTTAATATACTTGACATCTCAACTCACACTGTACGGCGCATACCACTTCGCCAATCTTGTCTTCCCTCTACCGTCGATCAGCCTCCATGCTACATGACCTCCCCAACCCTCCTCTGCACGAACATCCCAACTTACTGCCTATTCTGAATGAGAATGAACGAGAGCACCATGTTCACAATGTGCCTCGGGGTATCAGGCTCAGCGCGCTGTGAGAGAGAAGTGAAGAAGTAGCAATGACGGCGCGGCGGCGTTCAGGGCGCGACTTCCCGTGAAGGGACATGGCCCGAGCGTCGACGGTCAGGCACAGGCGCATCCCTGCAGGAACGTGGGCGCTGGCACTGGCGGACCTGGGACGGAAGTGCCACTTTTAGCCGCAGGAAATCCTCACGTTGGGCTTTCCCATGTTTTCCTTTGGAAGTGCGTAGCGCTGCTGATCCTGCTTTTATGATCAAGACATGTAATTATGAATTAAAGAAGGCCAACTAATCAGCAAAACCCCATTTCACACAGAACAACCCCGACTCCTAACCCGACACAACGGCGCAAACCCCTCCACCATCATATCCTCATCATCCAGCCTAACCTGATCCTCCATCCTCTCCTCCACATTCCACATCGCCACATGCCCCGTCTCAGCATATCTCTTATCAACCGAGCCATTCATTCTAGACCTCGATTTCACGCGTCGATACCGCCTTCTACTAACCAACGTCTTGAGTGAATCCACCGCTGACGAAGAAGAAGACGAGGATTCGGCTTGCGACGACGAAGATGAGGGCGAAACACTCGCATCATCCAGAATCACAGGATCAAAACTCCCCATAACAACATCCCCATCCCCATCCCCATCCCTCATCACTCTCCCTACATCTCCACCCCCTTCCCCTTCTCCATCTCCCTCCCCCCTCTCCCCAAAACCCTTCAGCGGACTCCCACCCCTATCCCCAGCACCTTTCCTCCTTTCCGCACTAGCTCTTAACGCAGTCCAAAGATTCGTCTTGACATCTTTCTTCCTCGCAATAGTCTCATTAGTCTCACTACAGTCCCCTGGTTTGAGGATACCCTCAGGCAGCGTGTTGATGGAGTTGATGATGATAGGAGCAGTCAGTGTAGGCATACTGTTGTTGTTGTTGGCGCTTTCGTTACTGGGGAAGACGGAGGGGAAGACAGAGTCGACGGGTGTGTGTATGCCGAACTTCTTGCCCCAGCGGCATTCGGAGGGGTAGTCGCATGTGTTCCAGCAGTCTTGCTGCTTCTCTGCCACTGCCACTTTATTCGAGTTGTTGGTGGTTGGAACTGTGTATGGTCTGCTACTGTGTTTCGGTCCGCCTCTCCGCCACGGCCCGATCGTTTTCCAGCCTTCATAGTCGAACTCACTCGGACAAGCACGATGGTTCCGTTGTTTCCTTTTATTACTTGACTTCCGCCAGGACTTGAGGGTAGTGCTGCCGCTGCAGAAATAGTGGCCGTCTTCGAGACAGCGGCGCGTTACGCCGAGACGGTAGTTATGGTGGCATTGGTGGCATTTCCACATCCATGCTAAGGGGCTTGATGGTGCGTCATCTTCGGGTGTTGGGTAACCGGGAGAGGTTTGTGGAGTTGGTCTGTGGGCTTGCTGGCGGAAGGGAAGGGGAGGTGTGAGAGGTGTTCGCGGCGAGAATGGAGAGGGTGGGATGGAGAGAAATGAGGATTTAAAGGTGTTGCGAAGATTTGGAGAGAGTCTTTTGCTTTTCTTCTGGGCATTCTGAAGCTCTTGGTTCAATTTTGTGCACCAAAAGGGAGAGTTGGTTGCAATCCGTACAACTCGACTTTGCGATCTCACCGTCAACAAAAACTTACCCTTTCTACAGACATCCCTAACATCAGCCTCCGTCGCCTCCTGAGCTGCACTACTTCTTTGAGCATTTCCCACGAGGCGTTGTTACGAGCGTTAACACAAGCTGCGTTCAACAGCGGTCTTTGTCATCGTGGCCAAGCCCTACGCGGGAGTGGTCTTGTGCAAGATCCCGAGCCGAATTCTTTGTCCTACCTATTCGCCTCTAACATCTGGCGTCTCGATCACGAACACTTCTTCGCTTTGTTCACGTGTGCTTGCGTGCCATCATTTCTTAGCGTGTTCCAACTCCTTAACCCCCATCCAATGACATCACACCTCATGTCTAATTCCGTCACACATCATCACGATGCGAGATCAACGTTCAACTTTCGACTATTGATCGAAGCTTTGCACGTGAGTAGTAGTGGTTGTCCACTGCACAGCCTCCCCCACACGCACCCGCCTCACCGGTACACCCATGCCCACACGCACACCCTGAGATAAGGTTGTCCAACGGCGCAGTTTCCAGATCGGCGAGGTATGGTAGTTCCCGCTTTCCATCCCAACACTTGCGATCGCGATCGAGACCACTGGATCAAATGAAATCCAATAGTCTTGGCTTGGAAATAGGCTGCGCATACAACAACCAGTCAAATCAGTCGAACCGCATATGCAGATAATGTACGTAGCGCATAGCCAACACTCCTCTTTCATACGCCGCTGGGAGTTGAGATAAGCCATCGCTACCACATCGAAGCACATCGATATCATAATGCGCGATAGAGATACACATCTTCGATATCTACGGTAAAAGGCTGCGTCGTTCTTGCATCGTGCAGATGTCAAGCTCACTTCGGTGGTAGCGTTGGTGGACTGACATCATCTTGCTTGCGTAAATCTGGGGTTCACAGTCTGGAGGAGCGGGAAAAGATAAGGAAGTGAGGAGAGTAGGCTTGGCGTCGTTGTGTAGTCAATTCTATTCGTCGAATGGGGGAGTCGATCGTGCTTAGCATGATAAGAAAGGCTGGGCGCGTGTCGGTGATGTGGAATGTGTTGATATAGGTTATGGGCGAGTTTGAAGTGATTTGGAATACACATGGGGAATTGCCAGATGGGAGCGATAATGATGTTTGATGTATCCATTCTCGAATGATGTACAATACATGAGGAAAAGAAAAAAACTGTAATACAACCATCTAAATGTATGTGTCAAAAAGCACAGCTCAAAGACGCAGGAGGAGCAGCGCAAGGTGGTATCTCGAAACGGGTAATGACTCAAAAAAGTCGCAAGCAACAAATCCAAATCAGCAATGCGCAGCAGCAAAGAGAAAAGCCCTTAGGTTTGAACATGCTTCTCGTGCTCGGAGCCCATGGCCATCGCGTGCCTGTCGCCCGCAATGCCCGTGTGCTCGTGGCCTGAGCTGTGTTCCGATGGTGCCTTGCCCTCGAGCATCTGGCTGTGCTGGGGGATGCCGTGGCGCTCGCCTTGGGGTACAGAGTGCTCGCCGTCGATGGGCTCGCCCTTAGCAGGAGTCCATGCGAGGTAGTCACGGCGGACCTCGACGTAGTCGTAGGCGAACTCGCCGAGCTGGTCGTCGTCCATACCGAGGAGCTCGGCTTCTTCAGATGCGCGCAGCTTGAGGCCGGGGATCTTGTCGATGACGAAGGCGAGGATGGCGCTGACGACGAAGGAGTAGGCGGTTACGGCGACGATGTAGGCGATTTGCTTGTAGATCGCGGCGGGCTCGCCGGTGATGGCACCAGCGGTAAGGCCGTTGTTGACTCCGTCGAGTCCGATGATGTAGTCGGCACCGAAGATTCCGTTGAAGAAAAGACCCCACATTCCAGCGACGCCGTGCTCAGCGAACACATCGAGAGAATCGTCGATCTTGATCCAGAACTTGACTAGATAGGTGTTAGCGAGCTGTTCATGAAAGGTTTTCCAGAGGGGTACATACTCTTGGTGGCAAAGTTAGCAACAATACCGGTGGTAATACCGAGGATGACGCTGGCCCATGGAGGCAAGAAACCAGAAGCGGGAGTAGCAGCGACAAGTCCGGAGATGACACCTGAGCACCATCCGACCATGGACCACTTGCGAGCAAGGCGCCAATCGAGGAGAACCCAAGTCATGGCGGCGAACATGGCGGTAAGGTTGCTGTTCCAGCATGCCATGACAGCACGGAGGTTGGCGCCGAAAGCGGAACCACCGTTGAAGCCCAACCAGCCGAACCACAGGAAGACGGTTCCGAGGGTGATCAAGGAGACGTTGTGAGGGCGGAAGTTGAGCATCATCTTCTCCTGGCGACGTCCGAGGATCATGGAGTAGGCGAGAGCTGTGCAACCGGAGACAATCTCGACGGGACCACCACCAGCGTAGTCAAGTCCACCCCATGCGAAGAACCAGCCGTTTGCGTTCCAGGCCCAGTATGCGACGGGGCAGTATACGATCGTGGCCCAGAGCCAGATGAAGACCATCATGGGGATTAAGCGACCGCGCTCAGCAACGCAACCGACGACGATGGCAGCAGTGACAGCGCAAAATTGCATCTGGATTGTGTTAGTTCGTCGAAACCGGTTCATAGTAATGGTTTTCGTACCTGGTAGAAGGAGTACAGCAACTCTGGGATCAAAGGACTACCGGGGCTGGGATGAGCCAGAACGCCCTTGAGACCGAACTTGTCGAGGTTTCCGATGAAACCGTTCGTTGAGGGTCCGAAAGCGAGCGAGTATCCCCAGAAGTACCATTGGAAGGTAATGACGGAGGCGGAGAACATGCAGGCCCAGATGAGGGAGAGGGCGGACTTTCTGCGAGCAAGACCGGAGTAGAGGAATGCGAGACCAGGAACCATGATCATCACCATGGCCGAAGCCACGAGGATGTAGGCCTGGTCACCTGCAGAGAACCATTGGTTCAAGTTCTCGGTGACTGATGTTCATGTTAGCCTTCTGTCGCACACGATGCGGATGTTGCGCTCGGCACGTGCGCAATGGTACTTTGGGGCTTGTACTCACCAGAGTCACCACCAGTGATATCATCGGTGCCATTGAACTGTGCCGGAGGGCCGACCCACGAGTACGACATGGTGAGGGAAGTCCTAGGGGATTGTCGGGGTACTAAGGAGATCTGGGGTCCTTAAGTACTATGGGGAAAGGGAGGACGGTTCCACGGTAGGGCCTGTGGAAGAAAAGAGAAGGGATCAAAAGCTGGATCGGTGCCAGTAATATAAGCTGCTACAGGGAGATTCCGGAAGCCCTACTGTAGATTACGGTAGATGCGCCGGGACCTTTATGGGTGGAACTTGCTGTACTACTCTTATCTATCCTGGTCCACGGGCCATCACTCGAGGCAAAATAGACGAGGGTACATCACCCACAGCCGCGACCGTCGTGGGGTTCGCGTTAGATCCAGCCATGGAGCTTTGTTCTTTTTCTGCCGCGATTGATCGGAGCTGCGTCATTGCTGTCTCTAACGATCTAACGCCTTATCTCGCCGGCTCGCTGCTCTGCAAACATGTGACGGCGAAGTAGACGTGATAAGGCGCAACGCCCACCCACACCGGCGGCCACGTCGCGTCAGCTTGTAAGGACAGGCCTCGCGCGGCGCCTCTCACCACGGGCTCAACACGAATTCGCATAACGATTGCAGGCAACGCCAGTTTCATCCGGGGCGGAAGGCTTGGCGAGTGGGTGGTCCAGGTTGCGTGTGTCAATTGCATTTCTGGCCAGAGATAAGAGAACCGCGTTGCCCAATCAGCTGCCGCCTCGAAGATCGAACGCGCTAGCCGGTTTGGTGCCGCATCTTCGCCGGCCGTCGCGACGCGTTCTCACCAACGCCACCCCGTCCCTGGCCATGTGTTTATGCGATTCACGTACGTTGTGTGCGATAAGACGACCACGGCGGTTTGCTCGCATCCTCCTCGTGTCTAGTGCATCTCACCCCAGGTCTCGCGACATCGAGGCACCGCAGTCGGGCGAACATCGGGCGCCCAACGACGATTCGACACCCAATCTTTTGGGTTTTTTGGTCTTGCCGTTGCGACACGGCGCTACTGAGCGCACGCCCTGCAGAAGGCCCGCGGCGTGCAAAATCCGGCTGTGGTTGAGCAGATCGAGACACCCGTCCGACCGGCCATCGTCTGTGGTTCTTCAATTGACCGCAGCCACTGTCGTACCGTATCTTACCGCATCCAGTAACGAGTCTCCACAAGGGCAGCAGCTAACCTCGTCAAACGCCCAAACTGGGACTATTTTCGAACCAGCTCAGAGTTATTTCCAACGAGCCAGGCAACATGCCGGAGCGCGAAGATTGTGAGACCCTGGTTCCCGATGGCCGTGTCCGCATACTCTGAGGCGAGCTCGACCTGGATACGCCTGCCAGCAGCTTACTCTGAGAGTGGGAGGCATCTCAGAAGTAATCAAACCTTCGTCTTTCTTTGCATCTACGCGCTGACACGAAACAACATCAACTGGCCTGACCAGCTGGAGCCGTTGTGTTCTTTTGCACCACGACCCGTGCGGCGTGGCATGCAGTAGGGCTCAGCTGCATGTCAGCCTCCCGTACCCGTCCGGCAACCCTTGGCGGCAAACTGTCGCGAAAGCATGTGAGTGTCCCCAGAAGCGAGGCGGTGGGTCTCAAGGCCGCCGTGGTGGGCTCGTGGAGAGGTCGATACTGTGGCACACGTCTGGCGTGGGGAAACTGGAATTGGACACAGCAGCATCGTTGGCTCGCACGCGACCAGCCACTTTCCACATATTTCGCATCCTTGATTGGCATTCCGCGCGATCTTTATTGACGGGTGGGATTGTACTTGTTTATCTCGACGTATCGTATGTTGTGCAATTCAAGCACGTTTCGTAGGATGCGAAAACCCGCCGGGCCAATGGTTGCGCTCCGAAGCCGGAGCCCTGACTACGCGTTTGGAGTAACCTAGGAGCGGATCATTGGTGCATCGCGCCCTATCAATTCTCCGACGGGCTTGTCTTGCTGACTCTATAGTGGATGTCCTGCTTGGTGTAAGAGCGAGTCAGCTTGGCTACTCTTTCTGTTCCTTCATTGACGTGTGCCTCTTCACTACCATGCTGGGCAATACTGTTGGCGGGACAGGAGTTCGACTAGATACGGCGACCTGTGGCAGACGGCGCAGCGAGTGCGCCACCGATGCTGTCACAATTAGTTCATTCGAGATCCACGGATCGGTCGATTCGCTTCGTACCTGAGCATGGCTGGGAACAGTCGCAAATCTTACATGGCTCAAAACTGTTTTCAGAGCACACCTCACGTCCTATTCAGCGTCCTCTAGGGACTTGTGCAACGGAAGTAAGCTTGCGGTTACTCAAACCTCATCCGTCAGACTAGCGACAGCAAACACGCCGAAGATATACACAGTGCACAACGTATACGTCGCACACAAGTCGAATGAGTGTCGACGTAACACATGCTACATGCGAGGCTCACGATTGTTCCACCGCTCTGTGCGACACCGTTTCTGTGCAACACTGCAGAGATGAGAACGTCAAGAATAGACAGTCGTTGTTCTAACCGGCCATGCATATGGTTTTCCTAGTGAAGCTCTATGCGGTCAGCTTACAATACCGCCGGAATTGACAATCCCAAGCCTGAAACTGTAAGCATCCATAACACCGAGAACGCATGTTCCTCTACGAACAAGACATTCCCCTCAGTCACAGATAGACTCCCCGAAAGTTCTCAGCGCAATGTACCTTGTGCACTTTAACATGCCCAGTCCAACCCTGCCCAACTAACCACACCCTCCCCTACACAGAAGACCCCCCATCAATCGAAATATTCTGCCCCGTAATACTCCTACTAAGCGCCAACACCCTAACCTGCTCCGCACAATCCTCCACCGTCGCCAACCTCTTCAACTTAGTATTCTGAATCGCCGCCTCCCTTTTCTTCTCTGGAAACTTGAGTCCCCATTCCGTAAGCAGCATACCAGGACTAATACTATTCACCCTTATCCTCGGCGCAAGAATAACAGCCAAGCTCTTCGCAAGATGTATCTGCGCTGCTTTCGTAACAGCATACGGCACGCTGCTCCCACTGGGCTTGACTCCCGCTACACTAGCTGTGGAGATGAATGTGCCTTCGGTGGAGGCTAAGGCGTCTTTCGCGGCGTAGGCGAGCCACATGTGTGTTTTTACGTTCATGGTGAAGCACTTGTCCCAGTCTTCGTCGTTTATCTGCTGTTCGATGTCCGTGAAGGTGGTCATGCGGGTCCAACCGGCGTTTGAGACGACGACGTCTAGGCGGCCCATTGTTGAGATGGTTTCTTGGACGAGGTTTTGGACGGAGGGCTTGGAGGACATGTCGGCTTGGATGAGGTGGAAGCGTGGGTTGGATTCGGAAGATGGGCCTGGGATTGAGGAGAGCTCTTTCATGAGGGTGGCGGCTCGGTCGGAGTTTGAGGAATAGTTTATCACCTGGGTGTGTTAGTTGCTCTTCTTGGTCACGGTATATGCTGGACATGTGACGGTAGGTTTGTATACATACTACGCGGAAGTCTGGTGCGAATACGCGTGCTATCTGCGCGCCCAGACCTGCTGAGCTGGCGGTGATGAGTGCAACTTTTGTGGTCGCCATTTTGTTTTCTTATTTGGATGGAATCAACACAGTGAGATTGGGACAATGACGGGAGTATAACAGAGCGACTGCTCCATATGTATCACCGCGGGGTGGACGCGGGGTTCCGCCATTGGACGCGGGTGCGGAACCATTCCGATGTGGACCCCTCCACCTCTCTTTGTTCTCCAATGTCTTCCGCTTCATCTTCTACCGCGTGCGATACGCGTCACATATGGTCCACAACTCTTTCCTCGTTAAGCTTGACCGCAGCCTTACAGTGTTGCCTTATTAGTGTTCAGGATTCAAAATGACACGCCCTGGAGGGCAATGGCAGAGATGTTTACCTGGACCTCGAATGGAATCTAACGCCACCTGACGCATTCGCATTCACCTCTGTCGCTGAGCTCCCATCTACTTCGATTCCTGCAGGCGCTGTAGGAGCTCATCTATCGCCGTAGGACTCGCCTCCACGTCTGGCCAACAGACATGATCCATCAGCGAGAGAACACACACCCCATTCTTTTCGCTCTCAACTCATCTCTCGTATTCCGCATCTCGGCATCACCCTTCCCCACAAGCTCTGAAGGACCAAGCTCATGGACCCGATATCCTCTTGGATGATATCGTTCGTCGCCTGGGACGACACCCCCAACCAGTCGCAGTAATAACGCGTTTGGACCCCACCTCTTCATAAGCGACGGCTTGACGTACCACGGCCTGTCAATATATTGACCAGCATTGGCCCGGCCAGTGCGCTCGTCAATCTCTGTGAACCAGTCCGGGCGTAGAAAGTACGGACGTGGGAGGAAGAAGTTTCGGAGCAAGAACTTGCGAATCTCGACCAATGTTTCTAAAACTTGGTAGTAGATCGCAGGTGGCTGTGGTATGCTTGGATATTGTCAGCATGATGGGTCAATCAAGTAAGAGCTCCATCTTCCACTCACTTCATCGCTTTCCGCAAGCGCGGCTCGAGTAAGATGTATGCCACGGTAAAGCTGAGAGGTTTCAGAGCGGAAGGTACGTTGAACAAGGCGACATCGAAAGTACCACGACCAAGCGTCGCGTTTGTCTCAGCAGGTACCATGTTCTGAGCCTCATATGCCAGACTCCACGCTTCTACCTCTTCCAGCCAGTGAAACCCGTCACGCCATCCTTGGCCCGCAGAAGGTAGAGTGTCGTACGATATCTTCATCGCCTCACCCATATCCTTCCAGTATACACCCATGGCACATCTCTCGAAGTCCGTCACAGTTCGCCACTCGTATCTGGCAGTCCACCTGATAGGCTCAAGAACGAAGAGGCTGAGCGTATACAACATATCGTCGTTTGATATCTTCCCGGCTTTGATATACCGACTATGAAGGTAGTTCATACGCGCTATACCACTGATGGCGCGTTCGGAATCAGGTTTGTTGATAATTGCCTCGGTCATGATAGTAGCAGTATCAGCAGCTCGTTTCGATGCTGTTTCCGGGCAAGATAGTTGTCCTGTTGCGACAAGCAGCTTCGAAATACTGGGGATGCCATAGGTTTTGAAGAGGGCGAAGAATGTGGATGTGTGGAAAATGATTGGGAATTCGAGTTCAGTAAGAGAAACGTGTACTGAATGCGCATCTTTAACAGTCATGCGACTCCATGATGAGCGGTCGGGGTACTAGGTTGTTTGTCAGCCTGGCGGGATTGGAAGTGTTGGTAGTATTGCTTTTACATTCAAGCGGTGAGTGAGGCCATCGCGACGCCTGTACCGGAGAGTGCGAACGAGAAGCCAGTAGGCACTGACGACGCTGAGTATCCAGAAACTAAGCCTTGTTGGAAGATGCAGCGTATTTGTGTGACTTGACGACGTCGAGTTCGTGGTTTGAACTGTGTATATTTCCGACATTGCAGCTTGATTCTGTGGATTCATACCAGACGCGGCTGACATTGAGGAAGCTGAGGTTAACATTGCAAATGATGTTCAGCCGTACTTAACTAAGTACGGTAGCGGTTGGTGCACTTGTGGGCGGAGGCTGAGGCACAGTTGCGCTAAGCTAGCCTAGGTAAAGTGGCACGCCGTGCGTTCCTACTGTGCGTCCTCAGGGTCCGTCCGCGGACTGCAATTGCATCATATACGACGGCAATTGTCTCCCGTAGAACACAAAACCTTCGAGTATCCACGCTCGGCCGCTGCGACTAGAGGTGTTGACTCATTCCTATCCTGGGACTCAATTCACCCTCCGTTTCGTCAATCATATCTAGAACGCGACTTGCGATGTCTAGATCTCGATTATCGTTCATAGTAATGCCTTCCGTACCTAAATATCCTTCTTAGTCCTCGCCAGGACATCTTCTTTTTTCCCCGCGCCTCACGCGTAGGGAAGGTGAGATGTGGCGGCTGACTACAACCTCGCAAGGGTCGACGTTTCGTTCCTTCCAATAAGTTGACCTTCCAGGAAGGATAATCAGACCTCCACCTCCACCTTTCGTCCTCAGTTGTGTCCTCTATCTCGACACCCGCATAGTGCCCTGCTTCGATTACGATAACATTAGCAGACGAGTTCCCGGTCCACGAGGAACGTTTGAACCGCGGCCACCGACGAACAGTCTAGATCGCAGGCTACCAGCGATAGCGCGCCCATCCAGCCATCGGGTCTGAGCGCATCAACCGAAAGATAATTACAGATAAATCTGCGCCCGATCTCACCGGTTTTGCTCAGCTCATCGATCCGTCACGGTCTATTGGACGCAGCATTCGCGGGGTGCAGTAAAGGACGATCAGGCTGACCAACGGGATCACCGAAGCCACAAGGCTGAGAATGCCATCGAACTGACAACTCATGAGTGCATACAGACCCCGCGTCTTGTAATGAGTGACAGCGCATGTGTTTTGAGCCTCATTTTGGGAGAAGTTGTCGTGATGGGTTAAAGGGAAGTGGTTTGTCTGAATTCTCGCAGGAATCAACAGGCGTCCTTTGCTGTTAGTACAATATGTCTGTTAGCGATAATTCTACCTTGGACGTGTCCCATGACAATGACGGTTTGGGTGGATACGCGTATGGCACGGGAGACTTAGCAGTCAGTCCTGAAGAAGTCTCGTAAGTTACATATCACCACCGAGTTTCAGTATGGCGCTGATAGTGTCTTGCAGCCCCTATGCAACCACGCAGATGGTGTCGCTGGAAGTCGGGCCAGAAGCAACCCGCTTCCTCGTCCACGACAGCGTCCTGAGCCGTAGCGAGGTTCTCGCCACAAAGTCCTATCCATTGGCCTTCGTCAAGCAGTCCGTACTTCTCCCAGAGCTGGATTTGAACACAGCGCACACTCTAGTGCACTACTTGTATACCGGCAAGTACCAAAGCCTCAACACTCCGGCATCATCCGACAAAGTCATACCCGAAGTCTACAAGCTCGGCGCGGGTGTATACTGCGCTGCCGCTCGCTACAAGCTACCAGGTCTTGCTGAGCTAGCTCAAAACAAGCTCAAGTCTCTCGACGAGGAGATGAGCATCTTCGATATCCTTACCGTAGCGAGAGACCACGCGTTCCCTTTGCTACCGGAAGACGATCTGTGGTATCCGAGCTATGTTGAACAGTCGCTCAACAATGCGATGGCGGACGATCCAGAGCCTTTCCGAAAGCCGGACTTCATTACGACGGTAGAGGGTAACAGCAGGCTTCTACAGCTCGTTTGGAAGACTGTGATGAGCAACTACGCTCGAGCGCCTGCGACGCCAGTTGTCAGTAACGAAGAAGCTTCTACTCCGACAGCGGAGGTCGTGCCGGAGATGTATGAGTCGGTTGGTGTTGAAGACGCTGTCCCTACAATCGCACCACCCAAGGTGGAAGACGTAAAAGAAGCGGCAACGAAACCGGTGTCAGAGACTGCTCCAAAGGATATCGTTGATGAAGCACCAGTTGCAAACGACGCGATCGATTCGAAGCCCACTGAAGAAGTCGCTCCAAAGCTTGAAGAAGCCGAACCCGTAGAGAAGCCAGCAACACTCGAACCCTTCACGGACGAACTGGACTTCAAGTCCTCAAAAACGTACCAGCAGATGGGTAACAGAAAGCCGGAACCAGTCAATACAAGTGACAAAGTCCCAGAGACGATCAAAGCACCCATTCACGTGCGTTCAGACTCGGTGATGCAGGTCGAGCAGCCCGTAGTCGCTTCCACTGATGAGAAGACGAAGACCGATGGTGTTGCGCAAGCGGAAGAAGGGACTGAGCGAGCATTGGCCGAGCTGGAGGAATTGAAAGCACCTGTAGCGCCAGAAAGTAAGAAGAGCAAGAAGAAGGCTAAGAGGGCAAAGTTGGCTGCTATGGAGTAGGATCGTGAGGCGCGCCTGCTTGTTGTCGTAGAGCGTATGTAGCTGGATATCGCAAGCTTGAACATCTACCTCCTAGGAGTCTGTCATGCATCAATGTTTTAACCAGCCTTCGCTTTTGGTGTTACTGTAACAGACAGTGTAAGTATTCATTCTGCTACTGATATGAGGTGATGCGGTTGGCAAAGACTTGTCCTGCGTCATCGGGTTAGCCAGAACGCACGGCCCCAAGCGCGCTAAAACGGCCCCACCCTTCTCCCCGCGGGGCCCTTCTCTGTCGTTCGCGCTCGAGCCCGAGGGATCTTTTCGCGAGGGTACTTTGGTAGTGTACATTGGGGGAGATATCCGGTAACGGTGGTTCCCGCGGGGCCCTCCTTCATGCTGCGCTGTCCACTTCTTTGCCTGACATCCGACAACTAACAAGGTCAAATCCCTCCAACCAGCGACTTTGAAGATAGTGAGCATGATGTATCTGGAGGAACGCTATTAGCCCATACATAGCCTATCAAACATCGAAACTATGCAGTTCGAGAGGCTTAACGATTCTAGGTAGGGTCTTCTCTATACAAGCGTATCATGTATCAAGATTTGGACCTGTCCTCCGCCGATTCTTGACGAGGAGGTTTTTCATCTGCCAGGCAACACCTGTTACTACTAATGCGTACATTCCAGCTCGTAAGGCAACACCTGACTCGCACGGAAATCCGAAATTTCGCGCTCGTCGTCCTCAAGCCGTCGTCGATGTCCTGTCGGCGCTATCTGCCAGGCGCCACTCGATTCGCATAACATTCAAGAATGGATGATTGCATGTAGCCACTCAAATCGCCATCGCCTCTGTCATTTACCAGGTCGACACGGCCCGAGTCATTACCACTGCCCTCCGTATACTCGACTAGAGGCTCGCGAGATCCCGGGCCCTCTTCTCCGCCGCAAGAATGATGTATATGTTTCTTGCTGATACCGCCGCACGTCTGCGATACCAACCCAGCCGGGATTGGTCGATCTCATCCGAGTTCCTGCAAGATCTTCGTCTGTACAGCATCAGCTATGAATGGCAAGTGAATAGACAATACAACACATACCGTGCACGAGCGTCCTGCCGCATTTGCAACATTGCCAAAAGTAGTACATCTTTGAGCGGTATTTATAGGTCAAGCCTATACCCGAAGACAGCACCATGACGAAGATGGTAGCCAAGCCGAATATTGCCTCTCTAGACCAGGGCTGGTTGGGATCGGCGGCATTGAAGGATCGTGTCACTGGAGAGGTCAGCACGTCGAGAGCTGTTGCGAAGTCAAGGCTGCTTTGCGCGTGGTATTCAATACCACAACCTAACGAGACAAGTGACAATGTAGAAGCAGACTCACTATTAATAATCAGGTGCTGGGTGGGATTGTAATATTCGGATTACCACAGTGGCAATGAAGAATTCTTCTATAGGTGTGGACGACGAATGGTACCAAGTGCCGGAACGGAGATATCCAGGGCTCAGTACTCCACTGGACAAGTATGAAGCTTTCAGTACTGATGTCGCCGAATGTTCTGGCCGGTAAAAGTATCTTTTATGGAAGCTCTTAGAACGGAAGACGCTGTGATTGGTCGTCTAGCATGGGCAACCTGTACGTAGGTAATCGAGAAGTTCGAGTCGTTGCGAGAACCGCTCAAGGGAGGTATGGGTTAAAGGACAACTGAATACACTTCTATTGAAGAGGAGAAGCAGGTAATGATGTTTGCGAAAGCTTGCCGAATGGCGACGGAAGAAAAGTATGCACGGGCAATGCCCTGAGAACATATAGGGATGTGTGAGTAGAGTGCTAATGTAATGCTAACAACACGCATCCCTTGAGACCCTAAGCTGGCATCTACGGCATTTGATGGATGAACTTTTGATGATAAGCGACAGTGTCTAGGTATTCATTGGAGGGATGGTGTATGCTCTAGGTGTTCATTGGATGGATGGTGTATGCATGGGGACGCCGTTCCGCCGCCTGCTCCACCTCATCGCATCCCTTAAGACCCTAAGCTGGCATCTACTGCATCCGATGGACGAACTTTTGATGATAAGCGACAGTGTCCAGGTATTCATTGGAGGGATGGTGTATGCTCTCGGTGTTCATTGGATGCGTGGTGTATGCATGGGCACGACGTTCCGCCGCCTGCTCCGCCTCATCGCATCATCCTGATCAGCCAACTTCAGGCTAGGCGGATCAGCTGCGGTATCCGGGGGCTTGGGATCAGGATGTACCCTTTGCGTTTCCGAATGACACCCACTAGGTACTTTCGCGCATAAGGTATTCTGGGCTAAGGTTGGCGGAGCCTAACGGGTTTTGGACTCGTGCTGGCGGCGCGCCACATTCGATACCCCTGGTACACGCTCCGTACCCATCCCGCATTATGATGACACTGCAAGAGAACAAAACCACCCAACCAGGACTTTGGTCAGACTCATGGCGGATAGAGTTCCAAGAACGGAGGAGCTGCGCTAGCGGTCATTGTATAACCAACCCAGCAGGCTGTACTGGGAAGGCGGTCAAGGGCGCGTGGCATTATATGCCGGCATGAGCGACTTTTAGACAGAGTGTCGAAGACGAATCTTCAAGGGGGGGGGGGGGGGGGGGGGGGG